>NC_081547.1:29109752-29409752 GCF_901000735.1 Corylus avellana
CATCAGTCTAGTGTGATAGAATTGAATTATGGTGTAGTATTTAGCATTTTTCATTCTATTATATGAACTCTTTTTTTTCTTTTTCTTTTTTTTAATTGGAATATATGAACTCATGAGAAGTGCACGTTTAGAATCATAACTTGATATATTGATTTTATTAGGTACTAAATTCATTTGTCTTCATATATTATGATTTCATGAAAACAATGTGCAATATATGCTTGTAATATTAATAATTATTATTTTTATATGGAATATATTGTGTTATCTTTTATAGTTTCAATATAAAACTCCATTTTATGAGTCTTTTTAGTGTTAAGATACTCCCTTTCCCTTTGATTCGTATGAATAGATTTTTAGTTCTCAAGGTAACTTGTATGAATTTTATTAATTTTTAAATAATAGAAAACTCCCCAATAATCTTGATTATGAAATATTTTAAATTACAATTCAGATATTAGTTCGATTAAAATTTCAAACATTCAATAAACTTGGACAAAATTTTCATTTAAATTACGTTAAAAAAAATTAAATAATATATAATAACATTAAATTTTAATTATATAATAATTGATTTTCATTTTACGTGCTCCTTTTTGTGTAGCTGAATATTATTATTATTAAAATATGTGAAAGCTGGCGTAGGACTAGGAAGATGGATGGGGTCGGGGCTGCGGAATGATTGAGGAAGAGTTGCACGCGCTACAGGGAAGCGTGGGGTTGCAAAGATTTTAGGGACAAAAGGAGGAAAGCGAAAAGAAGATGGAGGCTTTGGATTTAGAATCCGCCAATCAGAAGAGACAATCTTTCCCTCTTTAAGACTTTGTCCTTGGTAATTATTAGTGATGATTCATAGGAGGGAGATGATATGCTACACTCGAGCGTACCCAATACCATGCACTTATTATATATAAAATAAAATTGGTATAGCTACCCCCCTTAGGGTTAAGACTCACGTATTGAGAACTTATCTCTACTGGTTGAAATTTTGTGGATCAATTATACAAACTTTGAGTAAAATTTATTCTTGAAAATTAGTTTATATGGGTAGAGTGTCTAAGAGTTTATATACATATAGTCAAGATTAAACTTAATTCATGAGAGACATTAGAATCGTAACATACCACCACGCTTCGCAGTCGACATCTACGACAGCTCACTCTATTGACATTGACCCAATGGTAACCATTTATCTTTTTTGGCGGCTCCACTCATCTATTAGTATTTAATAGCTTAATAGTATGCACATACATAGTACCAAGACATTTTAATCCGGCCTATAGATCCCCTCCTTCATGACTCAACTTCAAAGCCGCAACTCATTCTATTTTATACTCTAACTAATTCTCTCTCTCTCTCTCTCTCTCTCTCTCACTAGGTCAAATAACGGCTTTATCATTCCAAAAACCTCCTCCAAAGCCCAACCAAAGGAAGACGGGAACAAGCAGCCTATATAAGAAAGGGATGACGCTTCATCAGTTATACATTAATACACCATTACTTAGACTTTGTCAATTTGTTTTCTGAACTTCAGTGAACTTCTCTAATCTTCTATCTTCACTATTTCTAGTACTTGGTGTACGATAAGTGTATAAATAAAGATCAAAGGTTGCGTTGAATGAGAAACCTCTGATGAGTTGAGCCGACCATTATCTTGGACGTGCATGAATTTGGTATATATGAAATTACATGTGCTTCCAAGCCGTGTCTTTATCATGGTAGTCATAAAGCATTCAGATTATAGATTAGGTTGAGTGAGAAACCTATCCTAAGTGGACCTTTATCCTTTTTTAAAAACAAATTGCATTAATAAAAAAAAAATATACAATACAAAATGAGGAGCTTGTGTGCTCAGCAAAGACCTAGTACAAACTTCAAACTTATTAAAAAAAAAAAAAAAAAATGATAAAAAAAAAAAGAGCTAAATAAATAGTCCAACCAATGGTTTCTTGGCAAGCCGCGAAGAAATGGATAGTTGGAAATGACGGTTTTTGAGGCAATTCAATAGATAGGTTGCCTAACAAAACGCCTACCCGATTGCAAGGAATCTCGGTCCCGTTTCCTCGCTTGCGACTTGGATGGGACGAGTAGGCACATAGAACAAATAGCTCTAAAGAAGAACTTCTTACAAACCCTCATAGTCATCAACCAAGGGTGAAAAGAATTGAGCAGAAGCTTTGTACAAAAAAGTACGTATGTGTGAATTAATAAATTAAATGTACAGTACAAAAAAGCCCATGTAACAACATATGCGCAAACAAAACTGAAATCTGAAACGCAATCCGGGTTAAGAGGCCAAAACTGACATAAATAATCCGACAAGAACTCCATAGATTTCAGCAAGAAGCGGCCTAGTACAAGTGGGAGAGCCATGGGTGCTCTAGTGCCTCAGCTGCTGTGGGACGCCTCTTTGGATTGATCTCAAGCAAGCTTGTCACGAAGTCGATAAACCCAAAATCAGTAACCTGCAGGCGATGCTCCAACAGGGATGACTCAGGGATTATGTATTCCAATTGGTCTGTCTCCTGAACACATCATGTCATATGTGAGTTCAAGTGTAATTCCTTACTGACTAATAGGAAAAGGTTCACACTTTCAATCCATCACCATATATATAAATAGTACTTCTCTCGAGTATTTCTGCATTTCTACATTAAAAAGAAAGAAAAAAGAATTTAACAGTCTACAAATATATACTACTTCTCTGAAGTATTTCTGCCTTTTTACAGATAAAGAATGAGAGATCCTCATTCTGTAGCCTCTTCTATGGTTATACATCATAATTTAATATAGTTTCATAACTCCAAAAGAGAGATCCTCATTCTGTAGCCTCTTCTTGGGCAAAATACTACTCTCTCAGCCATATTATTAGTCCTATTTAAGATTATCAATTTTTTTTTTTTTTTTTTTTTTTGAGAAAATATTTCAGAACCTAAGATGTGTTTTGAGAAGATATCAATAGAGCCATGCCGCTCTATTGGGGGTGGCCGTGAAGCTACTCCCTCTGACCAGGGTGGCCACCCCAAATAGAAGGGTGGCTGCAGGGTGGCTCGAGGCCACTCCGTCTTGTTTTTTTTTTTTTTTTAATGATAGAAGGGTATTTTCATGTTATTTATTTGGGGGGAAAAAGGACAGAAAGCATAAGTTTCCAAAACTGCTCTCTTTAATTTAAATTCAAATAAAATGAATAACAAGTGGCATGAAAAATAACAAGTTTTCAACTTTGGATTTATAATGCTCTTTCACTAAACAAGAGAATGAGTTAACATGTCATGTGTCACAACTGCAAGCAAGACTCAAAATTCATAATATCTTGTTCAGAGAAAACCATGTACTTCACATATCAAGACAGAAAAAATGGGAACCAAACCTCATTTATGTGATAAAGGTCATATTCTTTTGTGAAATACTTGTGTGTCTCCTGCCCCTGCTCCAACATGTCCAGATCAATAGGGCCAAGAATCCCAGTCATGCGCGCAAGGATCATTACAGCCGAATCATTTGGAAACAGCACCTGGTGAACACGTATATATGCCCACAGAATATCTCACTAATTAGAGGATGCATTTCTTGATATTGATAGCAAACAAAAAATCAGAATCAACAGTTACAAAGAGAACTGAAATTGGCTTTACTCAAAAGCAAGCATATAGTACTATTACATTCTAACTTTAATTTAATAACAGAGACAAAGCAAAATGAAGACATACTTCCCCAGAGCATAGCTCAGCCAAGATACAGCCAAGAGACCACATGTCAATCCTTTGGTCATACGGAAGGCCTAGGATTACTTCAGGAGCTCGATAGGAACGGGATTGTACATATAGGCACAAGTTGTCCGTGTTAAAGCAACTGCTTCCTAGATCAATAACCTTTATCTCACATCTTCTGTAACTTTTGATAAGAATGTTCTCTGGCTTTAGATCACAGTGAATAATTCCCAGGTGATGCAAGTATTCCAATGCCTCCAAACATTGACGGGTTATGACCTGTCAAGAGGAAATGTTTGAAGCATAAAGTTAAGTTTCATGGTGGTTGTTTCACTTCTATATTTGAATATATGCTTCAACCAGCTGAAACTTCCATGCTAGTAAAATGGCTAATAACTGCACATTAACAAACAAAAAGTCTTCATTTGGAAGAGCTATAAATCCTGGGTCAGAAATATGGACTGTCTGAGCCAAGGCACTCATACCTTAAGACTAAAGGTCTAGACAAAACAAACTAACAGAAGAAATCAAACAGAAAAGGCACTGGAAGTAAATTTTCCAAATAAACAAACCTGCAATCTGCTCAAAGTAAAATAAGTTTCTCCGCCAGATTCTTGATTGAATTTCTGAAATTCATATAAGTTTGCCCGGAGGAGTTCACAAACAATGAAGAGATGCTCCTGCATTATTTTCACCAAGAACGAAGTTCTACAATACGTTAAGAGCTACATTATAAATAAATAGCATGCTATTGTAAAAAATGCAATCAATCATTCTAACAGGATTATCGTACCTAGCCTTTTTATGATGTCTATATACATACCCAAACCCAAAAGCAGACATACAAAAATCATATGGTTTTGAACATTAGGTACAGTAAATTACATTTGTAATCTTTCAGTCACATTAAGCAACTAAAACAAACACACAATGAATTATTTGAATACTGGACATGCCTGATGATAAAAGAAGTCATAAAGACGTAAAATGTGGCGTTCATCGGCAGGGTCATGCTTGTTGACAAGCTTTAAAAGTTTAATTTCATCTAAGCTCTGATCGAAAAAATCCTTGTCATTTTTAATGATCTTCAGGCAAACATCCATTCCTGTGTGAAGATCATGGGCCTGAGCAACCTTACTGAAAGCAGCCGAACCCAGGTACTCTGTCACATAATATCTGCCTGCAATGACGGTATTCAGCACAATAGGCAGATCCTTGTTTTCTTCGAATCCAGTCCTGTAGATGGCATAATACATGAGTACAACTGATTGCTACATATCAACCTGCAAATACACAAGCTTCAAATCTCTATCAAAATAGAGAACTGATGGCATGAAGCATTTGCGACTACAATCAAACTTCAAAAGGCATTGTATGCTCCTAAGTCAGAACAAGTCATTTCAATCCAGATAAATTGTGACACCTTTGCTCAAGAAACAAAGAAAAATTTCTTGAGGACTTGAAACTAAGAATTAACCATGATGCAACCGAAAGCAAAAATGAAACGATTTCCAACGAACCTGTTTTTTCTGTGTATGATTTTTAGGTCAAATAATTCATATTCATCATCATGAGTATTATACATAAGAAGCTCATCAGTAACATCCTCCCCTTCTGCAGGTGCGTCAGATTCGTGGGGTTCTGCATTTCCTTTTCCACCTTCTTCAAATTCAAAGCTGTCAATTCCATTTGGTATGAAATCTTTCTCAGCAACTTTAACATGTAAGTCAGGGGAACCTTTAAACCCTCCAACCCAGTCTTTTGGGGAACCCCCTTTAGCACAGTAGTTAGTCTTGTTTTTGTTATGTTGTGCAGCAGAGTCACAATCAGTGGGAATATCCTCTGCAACCTTTAACTGACAATCATTCAAATCAGTTTCTTTAGAGCTTGGGTAGTTGTGCTCTACAGGAGTCCCATCATAAAATCCTCCAGCTTCTGCACCGCATTTACAAAAGGGGTCTGAACAACCATAAGCAGCAACACCTTTGGTCTCCCCTTGAATGCCTCCTCCAAGCTTATAATTTCTACCAAAATGATAATAATCCACCACATGAACCTCATTTTCATCATTCAGGGGAGCAAGGTAAAAAAGACATTTCTTATCCAGTGAGTTCTCATGTTGCTTCTCGTTCTCTGAAGTCGTGACAAACTTATCTTCACTTGGACAGGCAAAGAAGTCCGGCCCTTCAAAGCAGGGAGTCATGAAGTCACTATCATCTTTCTCATCATACCAAAACAGGTCATTTTGCATGTCAAAATCATGATAATCGCGTGCTGTGTCAAATTGAGATAAATTCTCTGATGAAGCTTCAGAATTATCCTGGGATGTTGACTGAATTCCATATGGGTTTATGAATCCTGCAATAACAAAAACTTTTGAGAGTGCTGCAATGCACTACCAACAAACACTGTGGTGATGAAGCAGCAAGTGTTGACAAATGAATTGGTTCTTCAATTGGGTAATTATAGAAAAGAAAGTGGTAGTGACAGAATGATAGTGGAGAAATTTAATTTACTCCATTTCTGGAGAAAAAGAATGACTCTAGCCTTATAGTACAGTGGGATCACAATCAAAACGGGCCAGTTTACTAAAACTAATTTAGGTTTACTTCATGTTACTCCTAACAAAAGATGAGAAATACACAACTTGACATACATGAGGAAATAATGAAACCAATGAAGTTTACCAATGCGACCAAGAGAGCAGCAATTTAAGTGCTGTACAACGATTCCTATTTGATTGCTGAGAATTCATTAGAAAAAAAACAGTACTAAATACAACCTTGTCTTATGAAGGCTCAAGTAGAGTCTCAATTGTGTGCTTTCTCACAAAACCATGCTTACATCAAAAGCTTCAAAATATTTAATTGAAATGAGAGGTCAATGACAAATACATGGTTCGAACTCAAGACCTCGGCATACTAAATCACCGCTTATTTTAAAAGTGTAGAAATTGATGAATTTTTAATCATTTAAGTTATATTATAATACCACCGGCGGGAATTAAGATCGGAACACTTTGTTAACCAAACAGAGAAATGAGCATCAAACCATAAATTACTCTGACCAGAGAAAACAAAATCTTGATTTTTGAGCCATAATATATATTTCATCATCTAGGACCAACAAAAAAAATATAATAAATAAAAAATTATACTCAACCGAAAGTGATTAATACACCAGATTAGCATAATCGAACTATAAGAACATTTCTTTTATTTCATTTTCCTCAGTTATCTCAGAAACCAAACAGAAGATCAACAAGAAGTTGAAGAAGCGAGAGAATCTTACACTTACTTTGCATGTTGTTACACAAAGACTAATATAGACTCAATGCAAAAGAACAAGCACCTGAAGAGCAAACATCCGAAGTGGAAGACCCCAAGCTGACAAACTCATCGTCCTCGGACCTAGAAGATTCCCCGCCACCCGGAGTCTCCGATCGCCTGAGACTTGACGGAATTCTCACCGGCGGGGGCGGGGGCACCATTGGAAAGAAGAATTTCTCGAAATCAAAAGAACCCAGTTCACCCTTTTCAATCATATCCTCTTTGAGAGCGGACTCGGCCTCGGAAAAGCCGTTTTTCCTCAAGAAATCTAGCACTGCTTCGACGTCCGAGACGGCCATGACCGCGAAAAGTCAAAAGTGGGGAATTAAGGGAGTAGAGAAGGGTAGAAATGGAAACTATGACATCGTTCAGGGTTTGCATGCTTCTATGAAGAAAGAGAGAAGCGACTCCTTCTCTCCTTTGTGCTGTTTCTGATGTGTGTGCTGTAAAACTCAAGCTATGGGAAGACATGAGGGTTGTGTCTTACCGACTTTGAAAAGTGAAAGGTGAGGGTTTGAGGTTTTTGCTTTCGTGGGCCCCAACTGCTTTTTTATTTTAGTTTTTGACACGTGGAAAATCATTGCATAATTTTATTTTTTTTTCCTTTTTTAGATTATATTATGTAGCATTATTTTTTTAGATCAAAATGGTGAATTTTTATTTTTAATAAATAGACACTGATATTATCTGGACAATGGATGAAGGGTATATGATGTAGCATTATTTTATTTGAAATTTTCTTAATTATTTAAATTTGTTGAGTTTTTAATGACTCTTGTTTCGCAAGCAAGGATATGATAGTAAAATTAAAGTGTATATTTCTTAACGTGACAGTGGCTATGATAGTAAAATTAAAGTGTATATTTCTTAATGTGACCGTGAAAATTACAATTGAATCCAAATTTAATAACAATTAATCTAAAATTCATTGTAATTTTCACATTTTATATTTGGAAATGTAGGAGCATTAATCATTATAAGAATTGGGACCATTTCAATTTTTTTCTTTTTTTACATTTTTTCCACTTTCCATCTTTGAGAATATGTGAGTGAGGCAAAAGAAAAGGAAAGAAATCTTGGGCAATGTGATTTTCTTTATTTTTTTGGTTGGCTTTATTGTTTATACTTTTTTTCTTTTTTCTTTTTTTTTTTTGCTTTTGATATTTGGTTTTTTCTTATGGACAATTATAAGCTTATTACGTTATGGAAATTTCCATTCGAACGTCGTTTTGTAATTGCGTAAAGAGACAAACGTTTGGTGATGAGCATGTTTTGGTTTGTAAAAGTTTGTGGTTGGAATGTTCTTTCTATGCCATTTTGGATTATACACAAGCTTCAAAAATTAAAATTAAAATTGCTTTGTCGTCTTCTTCTTTTTGGTTGGTCTGCATAAATCATCAACAAAGCATCGCCCCACCCAAAAAAATTATTAATTAAAAAGAATAAATGTCATCCGTATACGACAATCCAGGGAGGATAAGCAATTCGGATACCCCTGCAGAGAGGACGAGGATGTCCTTTTCTTACCTTACATGTTTGATTTTTTGTCAAATTCAAGCATTGTAAGAAAATGGTTCGCGTCTATAAGAAGTAACTTAATCGATTAGAATTATGTCTAATAAAGTGGATGACACTAGTTTCAATCTCTCTCCTTATCTTGTACAAACATGTAAAAAAAAAAAAAAAGGCAACAATAATTACCTGTTTTAAACACTCATGACAGGAAATGAATCAATTCCAGTTAATTCAACCGGAGAGGAACCGGTTCCTTCATTTAGAAGGGTAAAATTGTTATTTTATAATTATTTTGACAATTTTGCCTTTCATTTAGAAGGGACCAGCTTCTCTCCCGTTGAATTCAACTAGAGAGAATCATTTTCGCTCATAACGTGAGACTTACTTGTTCTTTCTGAGCAAGTGAGCTCTACAAAAATGTTCAATTTCTGTGAAATTTAGATAATCTAATAATAAAGAATTAGAATTCCTACAAAGATTGCAGCTACCCGAGCTAAGTGGGCTTTGCGGCCTTCTTGAGATGCGTGCAAATTTTTATTGTTAGATTGATTTTTTTGTGAAATTCAAGCATTTAAGAAAATGGGCAGCAAAAATTACCTGTTTTATGCTGTCATGACATGAGATTTACATGTTTGGACAAGTGAGCTCCACAAAAATATTCAATTGTTTTTTTGAAATTTGGATTGTCGAATTACAAGAGAATTACAAATCCTACAAAGAATGGGGCTGTCCGAGGTAAATGGATTCTACGGCCCTATGTGAGATGCCTGCAGATTTTTATTATTAGGTTATCTAATTTTGTGAAATCTAAATAGCCTAAGAAAAGGGGTTGCATAATCCGCTATCTTTAATAGCATATGATGCTCAATTCACTTGTTGAGGCATGTGAGCCCCACAACCTCCCTTTCTTAGGCGACCGATCAAATTTCTATAAAATTCAAACAATTTAATAACAAGAAATCTCAATTCCTACCAAGATTGGAATTTGCATGAAATAAGTAAGTGATCCTGTAGGCTGCAACCCCAGCTGCCTGAATTATACTGCAATTCAATTGCAAACAACCGAAGTATAGGATCCTAATTCAACCAATGAAACGTCGTAGTCTGATGTAGGGCCACATTAATAATTTGATTGGTCAGAATTTTTTTTGTTGGTGGGTCCAATTGTTATGTCTTTGGTGCAACCAGCTTTTCGTGGGGTCGTGAGAATAGGTAAGACGACCCACCACCATATCATAATGGTGTTTCCTCAGGACCAGTGTGAGAGACACACAGCTTTTTCAACTTTCTAGCCTCTTTTCCATGTGAGCAGGGTGGAGGATGATTACCCTCTTTTTTCCCTTTTCTTTTTTTCTCTCTCTCTCTCTCTAATTATAAATACCATATATATTCCTTTCTTTTTCCTTCTTTTTTCAGTGACTGTTGCTTTGAGTTTTCAAATTTAAATTAACTGCCCGTTGGTGAATCCACAATGCCCTAGTCCAAGATCTAGGTTTACAGAAAATTGCTATGAATTGCAAGCTTTTACCTAAATTTACCCATAAAAGCTAGGGGTGGTAATTATTGAGATATGGGTATAAGATTTAACCGTAATCTACTAATTACGTGTTGAGTTTGTAAGTCGTGTCCAGAATTATTAGCCTTAAATATTGTGTGTTGAGGCATGAGTATAAGACTAAATAAGTCAATTCTAACCCAACACATTTAATTTAATGGGTCAGACCCTTAAACCCTAATCCGCTAATTTTTTTATGTCCAATTCAAAAGTCGTATAAAAAATTGGCAACCATAATAAAAACCGTCCAACATAAATGGGGAGTGTTGTGAAAGGTATTATACCTTTTGCTATAGTAACTAAAATGTGGGTTGTCTTGTGATACTTATCATATTTACAAACTAACGTGTAATCTAAATAGTATTTATTACGTCAACTATTAATTGGCGGTCCATATTTTGCTCGTTTTGGACCACCACATAATTTTATAAGAGATTTGTTGAAAACTAATAATACAAACATTTTTCATAAAGAATCGAAGTTTTCAAACTCACAAAATGGTCAGTATCAACAATCAACTCAGCACATTATTATTTACAACTGGGGTTTGGTCCAAGTTAGGACCCTCCTCCCACTACCAATTACCAAACTTTGGTTTTAATTATTGTTTGGGTAGGGTAATGAACCAACCGAATTAGGCTATGTTGAAAATTGTTGTATTAAAATAATCCAATTAGAATATTCTATTATTGTTCGAATATCAGTTCATTTGATCATTTAGATCACTTTTAAGTTTATTTTGAGTGCAATAACCCCCTCCCCCCCCCCCAAAAGAAATCTCCTAAAATTTTTTAGAAGATAAATTCAAATATCACAATTCACATGATACCTCAATGCAAACTAGTGAAGTCATTATAACCATAGATGACCCTTTTATATTGTCCATCATTGTTTAATTAGTCTTCAATTTTGGGATTGGGATCCCGTGTTATTAGGTTGTCCAAATAACACAGAAATTCGAACAACCTAAGAAAAAAGTATACAGGGTCCACCTACTTCGAATAGCCTAGGATGCAGGATTAACCCATCAATGACAATTTTAGACCACTCGAAGTTATGTATTATTCAGGTAGGCTGATAACATTGAATCCCAATCCTAAATTCCCCTTCTTTAGATTGTTAGTTTATTATATATATATATATATATATATATATATATATATATTAGCCTTGATTATTTTTCTTATAGGTTATTTATTAAAGTTGTATGTAATCAAATCTTAGAATCACTTTTCTTAGCTCACTTCACCTATCTTATTTTCCCTATAAATAAAGTCGTATGTAACACAAACAAAACAAACAAGTTTAATAAGAGCGAGATGTAGCTCTATAGGGCACTTTATAGTGATGAACTTAGGCCTCCATAGTTTATAAGGGTCCATTTAGTTTTGCTGAAATTTAAAAATAACGGTTTCAAGATGCGTGATTTGGAAACACGATGTTTAAAAATATAGTTAAGCGTTTAATAAAATTAGGTTTGGCATTTAAAATCATGCTTTTTTTTAAAACCTAACCCCTTTCTCACAATTTAAAAAGACATTTTCAAATGAGACACTTTCTATAATTTGTTTAAAAACCCTACTTTTCACTTGCCAAAATCGTTGGCCAAACAAATTTCTAAGGTTGTTTTCGCCTCATGAGATAAGGTAGTGGTCATGTTTGCCTTGTTCTTCTGATTATTTTCTTAATTTTCAAAATTATCTTGTTTCAAATTCAATGGAGTTGTAGCAATGAGATTCCCGTATCTTTGAAGCATCTTTGAAAGTAGATGGTTCCAATTTCCGTTAAATATGCAAAAAAATATAACTGGAAGAAGACTAATATCAAATTCTAGAACATAGACAAGTCATGAGAGCTACTAATAACAATTTCCAATTTATTATTATTATTATTTTTCTATTATCAATCCACTTGTTAACTGCGCTATTGAAAGTATGTAGATAGATTTTATAATGTAAAGTTGTTAATTAAATAATTATATTTTTTTATTAACTTAATTTTTTAAAATAAGCAGTAATTTTACATAGTATCAAAGATGAAATATTGAGTTTAAATATTGACTCAATAATTTATTCCATATTTTTAATTAAAAATATTTCGCTTGTTGTTTGGTAAACTGTTAAAATAAAAAAACTTCTGAGCCTTTGGGTCTAAAACTATCGAACAAAAATAAGGCCCAAAAGCTTTCAAGTGCAATGCATGAGCATCATGAGCAATGCGGTCTAATCCTAGTCCAAATGGGACTCAGTCATTCTGTACAGAGCCCATCACTGTTGGGCTTTAATTGAGAACAAGAGGCTATCGCCCATTTCATTGATAATTTTTATTTATTTATTTTAATTAGATTCGAGGAAATTCATTCAATTTAGTCTATTAACTTAATATATATTAATATATATTATTAGAGAATGTGATTCTCGTGTGGAAAAAATAACTGCTTTTAGAATATGATTCTTTTAAAATGCTTGTGAGAAACTAAAAATCAAAAGGGAAACTTTGAATTCTTTTATGAAAAATGCAGTTAATTTAATAAACTAAATTAGATAAAATTCGTCTAAATTTGTGAAAACTTGTGCCAATTTAATTAAGGAAGTCTAAACCAGTAAATTGTAGGAAACCCGAACACAGATCTAGATCAAAACAAGGGTCTTGGTCCGATGATAATCTAAATACATTATGTTGAAGCAATTTTTCATACGGTCGAGCCGACAACAAGGTTCTTGCAAAAAAAAAAAAACCATTGGAGTGGCACCGGCCAGAGGGAGGGGTTAGCGAGAAACCTCCAATCCCTAAGTGAGTATGTGTTTAGAAAACTGAATGTAGATAATGTGTCATGGGAATGTGTTTTCCTTTTAAAAATGAGTAGTGATAATGGAGACACCGGCGTGAGTGAACAATCACTCACACCGGTTTATTTTATAATATAGTTTTTTTAATATTACTGTTTATAAATTTTTTTAATAATATATTATATTATAATAAACCGCGTGAGTGATTAGTCACTCACGCCGGCATCTCCATTATCATTACTCAAAATATGGTTCCTTAGATGCATGCCACGTAACCATGAACTTGAGTAGGCCTAGGACGAGTATTTACCATATCACCACGTCATATAGATTATATATAACAACATATAACATATGTGGGTTTAACCAATGGAAGGCTCGGATCAAGGCCTGAAGTACACATTCCAAGAATAAACCCAAGAAAAGGTTGGGCTACTGTTCTACACTTTGAGCTCACCTTATTGGGCCTGGTATCCATCTTCGTGAAGTAGGGGTGCCTTGTGGGCTGTCTTGTTTTTATTGTCGAAATTTATGGGTAAGTTTATATTTTTACAAGAGAAATGATTCCCATCAATATTTTTTCTATTTTTTTTTTCATTTTATTTGTAAAATTTAATAGATCAACCATTAGATTTATGGACTAATGCAAACCCCACACAAATTCAATGGTGAATTCATCCATCCACTATGGAGATGATTAAAAAATAATTGAAAAATGAATAAATTATATCATTTCTCTTTTTACAATACGCAAAATCTATCCATCATGCCAAATGTCAACAAATGATTGGCTTTGATGTAAATCCATGTGTACATTTAACAGTTTCTATGAAACAACTAACAGTTGAAACCATAATTTTACAATTTTATTCCACCACTATCACCCTACCTATTGACATGCCAGTATCAATTAATTATTGAATTAACCCTTGTTTTATATATATATATATATATAGTTGATTGGCATTGCCATGTCACAACAACAAAGTAGAATAAAAATATAGTATAGTATTACTAAGTTTTTTTTTTTTTGGGGGGGAGGGGGAGGGAATGGGGTAATGGGTAATGGGTGTGTTATTTATATGAGAAATGTTATGAGTACCAAATCTTTTATCAATAGATGCTTACCAAAGTACCAAACTGATGTGTAGTAGTGGTATCCGTTACATTTATTTTCATTAATTATTTTATTTATCTCTAATGAATAAATTATATATCAGTTTGATAAGCTTTTCTTAGTAAAAATATTGGTGATTCTAGCATTTCTCTATTTATATAATTTAATGGTGTTGTTGTGTCTTTTCAAATAATGAATGGGGAAAATCTTATGAGAGAAAGATGGTGGTGGATGTAACTGAGAAAAAAAAAAAAAAAAAAAAAAAAAAGGGAAAAATTGTCAAAGGTCAGGAGACTAATGGAATTGAAGGGAAAGAGGTTGGGCACTACCACCAAACAATATATTCCTATTTATGGCAAAACCCAAGACAAGCAGCAGCACCACTTGCCCACCCACCCACTCACACTCAACGCTCTTCCGTGTTTCGCTTTTTCTCTTTTCCACCTCTCCATAATTGTTTCTTTACGTGCAAAAGAAAAACTTTTTCCACAGTTCATGGATCACTTCCTCCCCCTTCCACATCCTCATACGCATCTCCTACTCACGAATAGGAATCCCCACATACAATTCACCCACTTGTATTTTTCCCCCCACACCTTTTTCTTTTTCTTTTTTCTTTTTTTTAAATAAAAATAAACAAATTATTTGATGTTGCTTCTGACTGGGATCTCCTCCCTCCCTGTTATTTTTATTTTTTATTTTTTTATTTTTGGGACAAAAGTACTTGAGAGGGGATTTTTTTCGCCCGAGCAGAAGGGCCCTTCCAAGAGACTTTTTATTCGGAGCAAAAACTCTCCTCTCACAACTCTCTTACGATTATACTCGTCTCTCTTCTTTGAGCAACAAATTGTAAGGAATATTTCTTAGTTTTGCTTCACATGAGTTAGGACTGACAACTATATACATGACTTGCGAATCCAACACAAAATTAGTGAGTTAAAGTTAAAGGGTCCGGTCCATTTAATTAAACAAGTTGGCATAGAGTTTACCTATATAGTCTTATACATATGTCGCAACATGACATGAACTCAACATAATGATTGATAATTTTTAACACAACCCATAAACTCGACACAAAATTAATAAATTAAAGTTAAAAGGTTTAATCGTTTAATTAAAATGAATCGAGTTAAAATTGAACTCAAACTCAACACTTAGTCAGGAATCGGTACCCCTAAGTTGAGTAATTGAAATAATTAAAGTAAATGGATGGGTACAAAAAACATCTGAGGACATATATAGGTACCAAATATGGAAAAGAAGATACGAGTGGGGAGGTTCTTCAAGGGTTATGTGTGGGGTGGGCATTGGTGGGTTGGCTCTACTATGACCTAAATTATTTAGGTTGGTGTCTTGAGGGCCTCTTATTTTTGGTAAGTGGGGTAATTCTCTGTCGGGGTCTTTGAAAATTATTATTATTATTGGTGTCATGTCTTCGTCTCAATTTCTTTTTGGTGCTCAAATTAGTGTCTTCTCACCAACAGCACTTCCATCTATAGCAAATAAGCTGCCCAAGTATTGCCACCAAAAAAGAAAATGAAAAAGAAAGAAGCCAAAGTACCTAAATTATTTCACAAAAAGCATAAAAGGAAAATCACAACACCTTTATTGTTATTATTGTTGTGATTCTTCTTCTTTTTCCATATTTTTTTTTTAGTAACGCTATAAATTATATTTTTATTCACATTATTGACAGAAATGTGGTTTCTGGCATTATTGCTTCTTTTTATTATATTATTTTGCATAATAGACATGCTTGACAAAAACCCTGATTTTGTTTGGAAGAGATATAATATAATTCTAAAATAAAACCTAAAAATTTGATTTATGACTAAATCTTCAAGTATTTTTACAAAAACATGCTTTATTAACGTTTAAATTATTGACATGTTAAAATGCCACATCAATAAATATTGATGTGTCAAAATAACACATTAATAATTTATTGTCATGCGAAAATGACACATCAATAATTTATTGACGTGCGAAATGCGACACGTCAATAAAATTTTTATTGATGTGTCACTTTAGCTCCATCATTAATTTTTATGTGTTTTTGAGTTATATAACTAAAAAACACATAAAAATACATATTGGTTAACTTTAAGTTCACATGTATAAAAAATGAAAAAAGAAGAAAGAGAGAGAAAATTCATCAAATATTATATCCATACTAAAACTTTCAACAAGAAAAGAAGAAAAGAAGAAAAATAAAATAAAAAATAAAAATGAAAGAGTGAAGTGATATCCAATCACCTTTTAAGCGGCAAACATGCATGTCGTTTAAGTGATGGAGCTAACTGCTATCCCATTTTCAGTTGCCAAGTGAGAGGGAAGGTGACACAGCACGTTATAATATTCGTGGCCACTTCTACTAAACCTTACAACCCGCAATATATACTGCCCATTAAATTTCTTTCGATTATTATTGATGTTGGTTCCACCTTGTCGAGTGCTTCTTTTTTCTTCTCAGCTTGCATACCTTTAATTAGGGATGATAAATCATATTCACGTGTTGGGTTTCTGAGTCGTACTATCTCGCTAATTTTTTATATCAGTTTTGGAGGCCGTGTAAAAAATTCTCAATTCTAAATATCGCATGTTGAGATATCTCAACCATATATAACATGTTAATTTCATATTAAATTCACAAGTCGTATAAAAAATTATCAGTCATGCGGTTTGAATTCCTTTTCATGGAGAATTTTGCCAATCCTTTTCATTGCGGTGTGCCAAAGGCAATGGCATCTATCCCCTCCGCACAATTAGGGCAACACTTGTATGTACTTTAAAGTTTTGGTGAATATTTTGCCACGGAAAAGCTAAACTAGCGAATTGCGTGTTCCTCCCATTAACAAAATTCTTAGCACAATAGTCTAGTGTCAACGTGTTAAAAAGCACTACTTGTATGTGAATGATGAATTCATTTGTTTCACATACATGTAATATGAATGATGAGCCACTGTCCCTAACAGCAACCGTCACAAACCACGAGCCATAAGCCCATTCTGAAAGATATACACACACTTTTCAATAATGATATTTTAACTTGTAAAATAATTGATAGAGATAAGGTTCGAATTCAGTATATTTGTTCTAACACCAAGTTCTCAATAGCTTAAAATAATAAGAAATGGTTAATTTGTTTATTTAATTATTAGTCTAATACAACTAAAGTATACTCTCCTCTCTTTTTTCTTCTATTTTTTTTTTTCTCCACTATGCCCCATGTCATATTTAGATTGCTATAATCCTTAGAGAATTATACGAATCATCACATGGGCCACCGCTCAACATCTTAAACAACGAAATTTGCATCTAATATGCGTGAGACGTAAGGTGGGGTTGCCATATCAATAAGCGAGGAGAATGACGCATGGTACTCTCAACTTGTATATTGTGTACGCTTGCACAAAACACAAATCAATCCCAAAAAATAATATGCATTAGGAATTACATATAGCAAAGATTGGAGAGAATGAAAATATGTCAAACTATAATCTCCCAGATTACTAATTAACCAGTGAATGATGCGGAAATGGCCCCAGTAATCATAACTTTGTGGAGAAAGGCCACTAGGAAAGCAGAACTATATACATATATATTATGAGCAGTAAATTTGTGACAAAAGGAATGGAACTCATGCGCATTAGGAGGTGGCCCATAAAGAAAATGAAGTCAAATCCCATCACCCTTTTATTATACAGAAAGAAAAATAAAGTTTTATACAGTAAAGGTGCAAAGCAGCTTTCAACAGCGAAGCGAGAGCGATGTTGAATATTTTTCACACACAAAAAAAAAAATATTATGCCTTTAAATTAATTTTTAGTGATGCCCCATCAAACAGGAAACTGGTAATAGGTGTTGGTCCCCTAACAGACCAACCTTTGCGATTATTTTCTCCCCCATTTTGTCCACATTTTGGCTTGCTTTCCGTACACATCATCAACTCTAGGTTACCCAAATCTTTTAGCTTCATGCCATTAGCATCTATAGACTATGACTTATTGCAACCTCAAGATTTGTTTCAATTTTTTTATTTATTTTTTTAAAATTTTCTCTTCCTATTTTATTAGTTTTTAGAAATTATCTGTTAACAAAAGTATAAGTGGTGTCGGCAAGACCCGTTAAGCGTTATTAGTTTTTAGGGTCAGCAAGACCTGTTAGTTTCTCCTCCTATTTTATTAGTTATTAGAAATTGTTTGTTAACAAAAATATAAGCGGCGTCGGCAAGACCCGTTAAGCGTTATTAATGCGGAATATGCTATGCTATTGACATGTTTCTAAAAGCACATTTTATTTGTTATTACGTACGCATTAATGTGATCTGGTCGGGCTAAACCCATGTATAGAGACCAATTTAGATGCTTTTTAAATTCCATTTCGTTACGATGAATCAAGATGGAATATTTAAGGCTTTATAAATATGTGATTAAGATGTCCACTCAAAACCCTAATGCTCACTTTATATACACATCTCATCACTATATGAGACATCTAAGAGACGAGAACGGTTTTGGTATAGAAGCCGAACAATTAACCGTTGCGCTCTCCCCGTTGCGCTCTTTGTCACCAATGATCCTATATATAGGCTTTCTCTATATATATGAAAGCTTAACATTGCTCAACCATCCAGGAATTTGTCTGATAAATAATTGAACCGATTTTTTTTTTTTTTTTTTTTGGGCGTGTGTGTGTGTATGGTGGTGTTGCTTTCAGTCTCCATATATAGACTTCATAAGTAAGCTAGCCGATGACTTTGGAGGCTGTTGATTGGCTGAAAAGGCTAGGTGGTGAATGAGTACTGTACCGAATACTAAAGCCAAGTCAATTTCGAGCATATTATAATAAGGAAAATAATGCAAAATTCTTAGCAGAAAAAAAGGAAACATAAAGTGAAGATTCCAAGCTCAAGAGATCTTACAATAAATCCCAGATTCCATTTTCCTCCTATATATTCCCCTTTCCCCTTTCTCTTTCACAAAATTTAATTCCTTTTTTTTCTTAAATATACATACACCTATGATTTTGGAGAGACAAAGAATGTATAAATGTCTCTTTGGCCGTCGAGAGGGCAACAACATAAATGCGAAAACGACAGTGCTATAAGGCACACGCAACTCTCTCTCCTCCCCCCCCCTCCCCTACACCGGTGGGGGTGGGGCTCAAGGGATAGACAGCTAATTAGATGGCTGCCTAACACTTCAAACGTATGAGTCCCTTAAATAATAAAATCTCTTCATAAATAGTATTAAAAGATTCTTGACAAATCAAAATCAGACGGGCTATATATCATCTTCTGATTTTTTTTCATTTTCTCATGTGGGCGTATTATATATCATATATCCAATGATGATTTTAAAAATTGAAAAAATAAGAAAAGAAACGAGAGGTGTGAGATGAATAATTTTTTAATCACTTTTTTGGTTTTTGTTTTTTCTGACATATCTGAACAAGAGAAAGAAAAAAAATGGACGATGATTCTAATTAGTGACTTTCGCTTAATAATTTTTGAAATAGAGAGAATTTTGTTCTCTGCTAATTTACTTTTCAAAACATACAAATAAAGAAAGTTGAACAAGAATTCATAGTGTTACTTCAACAATAAAAAAAAAAAAAAAAACTATAGAACTAAAATACATATTATTTAATTAAAAAAAAATACCTCACTTAAATTTATTGTATTAAACATCAAAATTTATTGAGGTGGTAGCCTGTTCAATATGCTAATAAAGGCTCTCAGATGTATCTCAAGTTTTTTCTTTCTAATAGTGCTTGCAAAATATATTTTCAAGCTCGGTCTTAACTCATTTTAAGCCTGTTTGAGATTGTGTTAAGCTTAAAAATATGCATTTAGTACATAGAAAGTCGTGTCAAATGAAAAACGGGTAGCTTTTTTTTTTTTTTTTTTTCCTCTATAAAAGCCCAAAACTATGTTTGGTTAAAACTTAAGAATGAAACTTTTTTTTTTTAAAAAAAAAAAAAAACTAATTTAAGCTTTTTTCTATAAGCAAAAGTGATATTTCTTAATACAATCTCAATATGTCGTAGGTGTCTTTACGAAGAGAAAACTATATCTTTATTCACTATATACACACATACGTTTGGAGTATTTTGGATAATTTATAATTATCACACACTAGAAAGTTAGTTTTATATTAAAAGGATAAATTATAAAAATGTTTTTAAGTGCTAAATCTCCCATTAAGTTTCTTATTAGTAATTGAGATTGAGATTCCAATTATAATGTAATTAGATATTTTGAAGTGATAAGGCAGAGAAACTTGAGAGACACCCCAGTAACCAAGGAAATTATTGTTGAACGAGAAAATGCAATAGTTGGCTGGTTGAGTCAACTGTGTTGGAGCCTTGGGGCCGGGGCCGGGGGGGTGGGTCTATAAGGTAGCTGGGATAGGTCATATCTGAGGAGGGGGAGGGTGAGACTAAATATATGCATTTAGGAGAAAAAGCAGCTGAAAAGGTTGGGAAAAGTGGAAGAAAGAAGGTAGGAACAAAAAAACACATCAAATCAAACTCCTTTTTACCCCCCCCTCAGTAGTGTGTTGATGAATAGTAAGGGTGTGAGAGAAGGAATTGAGAAAGGTTTGATGAGGCCCCCACGCTCGCAAAGATGATTCAACCCCAAAAACAACACAAATGCTTTCATACACTCCAATATGATGATGAATGATATGTGTGTGGTGCTTGTGGGGGGTTTTTTTTCTTTCTCTCCCCGTCACTCTCAACCTTTACAAATTGAACCGTGTCTCCTCTCTCTCTCTCTCTCTTACAAGGTGGTGTTTGTTAAAGACAAAGGCTCCTTTTGTTAATAACTTTTTCTATAATTTTTTTTTTTTAAAAAAAAAAAATTTGAAAAAGAAGAAGATATTTTATGTGTATTTTGAGTTGATTGTTTAATATTTTTGTTTTAAAAAGTAAAAATAAGGAAAAATGTTATCAAACAAAACCCCCTTTTTTGTCTTTTATTTTCGGTTCTCAAGTCAAAGAAATTAGCAAACAATCGAAAACATTATTCGTTTGTTAATGTGTTTTGGGTTGTTTCTCAATATTTTTATTTTGAAAAAAAAGAAAAAAAAAAAAAAGGAGTAACACAAACTCAAAGCTCCAAAAATTATGTTTTTTGAAATGGTAGGTGTTATCTAAGTGAATATTATTTTTTTAAAATTTGATTAAAAAAATAATGAAAATTTTCTTTTTTGCTTTTTAGGAAATAATATCTACCTAGGACTAAGAGAACATTATAAGAGCACATAGCATTCTCCAAAAATCTATTTCAAGGCGTATTTTATGTTTGGACAGAGTTTTCTTTCAAACTGGATTGAAGGAATTTTCAATCCAGTTTGTAAAAGTGACATGTGTCATTTTTTTTTAATAACATGTGAGATGCACATGAATTTTTAATAAAATTTATTCTAATTTTGTCATTACTATTAAAAAAATATGTGATTTTCACATGTTCACGTGTCACTTTTATATATTAGGTTTAAGGAAATTCGTCCAACCTAGTGTAGAGAAAACTCTGTGCTATTTGTTTAGGGTTGTTTCTTAGTATTTTTTATTTTGAAAATAGAATAATGAAAACAAAAAACATAGAGTGTAACACAAACTAACCATTTACACTCCTCAAAACTTGAAAAACTGTTGAGACTGTTTTTACATTTAAGTCACATTAAAATACGCTTTTTTTTATTTAAAAACAAAAACAAAAAACAAAAAACACCATTTAAAACGCGTTAACAAACATAGAATATGATGAAGCTTGGTTTTGGTTGGAACTTGGAATATGAAGTTGTACGTGTTGGGCACATATGCTAAAAAGTCCATTCCTTTTATATTGCCTTTTGAACTTATGCCTTCGCTTCCCCTTTTTTTTTTTTTTTTTTTTTGGTATTGTTCGCTTCTTTCTTCAAATCTTCTTTCCCATGCAGTTTTAAGTCACGCTTTTATTACCTATATACTTTTATTCTTCCACTTTTTTTTCTTTCTTTCATTTCTTCCCATTGAAACCCAAATGTCTCACTAATAAGAATCTGCCATGTCTCTTTGCCTTTAGAGTTTGGACCCAAACAAAAGAATAATTAACAAACCACTCTAATCTAATAATCTAATAACATATATATTAAAGAAAATTATGATCAAGATTCTTGGAATTCTCAACCATTGGTTTGGAATTCAACGGTTAGGATTTTGTCGTATATCACCTCAATAGTTGATATGGTTAATATCAAATCATTGAATTCCAAACCAATACTTAAGAATTAAATAAATTTAGTCGGTAGAATGCTCTAATTGTTATAGAAAATCTTACTATATTTTTGTTAAATTATTTTGAAGAGCGTTATTATTTATTTTTCAATAATTAAGAATTTTTTTAAAAAAAAATTGTATAAATATCTAAAACCTTTCGACATCAAAGGGCTCAACTTGCTTTAAAAGCAACGGTACTGAGTTGGGTTGCCGTGACTCATCATCAACTCAACTCACTCATGTCAGCTGATTCTCCCACCACCCTCCAAGAGAAAACGATCAAAATTACATGGAAGGAGAGAGAGTGACGCTGACTGTCATTGTTGCCCCCACACAAAGTGTAAGTGGACGCGGCATCTCTCTCTCTCTCTCTCTCTCAGTCTCAGAGAAAAGCATAGGCGTTGATGATGATGATGATGATACTCGAGTCCAAGACACAGAAAAGAAAAAGATATGTGATGTACAGAATCTATTCTCACCGCCTGTTTCGTCCAGATAGGCCCCACCCCCACCCTCTTCTCCGTAGGCCCCACCTCACACCACCATTACCCCCTCCCCCCCCTCCTCCTCCTCCTCGTCCTCGATAAATAATTAGGAGCCCCTACAAGCAACATAAATTTATGCCCCAAGTTCAAGCTTTTTTATTTTTTTGTTAAAAAAGAATTAAACTACTTTTAAAACATTATCGTTTTGGTTGAATAAACTAACGGAAACGAACGTCAAAAGGAATAAATAATTTTTATTTTCGCCGGCGATGCCGACGCCGGTTAGTGTGGCCAGGCAATGCTTGACTCCGGAGGCGGCCCACGCGCTAGACGAGGCCGTGGGCGTCGCGCGCAGACGGGGACACGGGCAAACGACGTCGCTCCACGCCGTGTCAGCGCTCCTCTCACTTCCCTCTTCCACCCTACGCGAGGCCTGCGCGCGTGCAAGGAACTCAGCCTACTCGCCCCGCCTACAATTCAAGGCCTTAGACCTGTGCCTGAGCGTCTCGTTAGACCGGGTCGCCTCCACCCAACTCTCCGACGACCCGCCCGTGTCGAACTCGCTCATGGCCGCGATAAAGCGCTCCCAAGCGAACCAGAGGAGACAGCCCGAGAATTTCCATCTCTACCATCAGATTCCAAACCAATCATCGATCTCGTGCGTCAAAGTGGAGCTCCAGCATTTGATTTTGTCGATTCTCGATGACCCGGTGGTGAGCCGGGTGTTCGGCGAAGCAGGTTTTCGGAGCTCCGAAATCAAGCTAGCTATGGTTCGCCCTCTCCCTCAGCTCCTCAGGTACTCGCGCTCCAGAGGTCCGCCTTTGTTTCTCTGCAATCTGAGCGAGTACTCGGACCGGGGTCCGGCTCCAGCTCGTCGGAGCTTCGCCTTTCCGTTCTCGGGGTTTCCCGGGTTCTGCGGCGGAGACGAGAACTGTAGGCGGATTGGGGAGGTGATGAACAGGAACAAGGGGAGGAATCCTCTGCTTGTGGGTGTATGCGCCTACAGTGCACTCCAGAGCTTCACAGAGGCAACAGAGAAGAGAAAAGATAGCGTTTTGCCTGTGGAGCTTTCTGGGTTGAACGTAATTTGCATTGAAAACGACGTCTCAGAGTTCGTCACGGAGAATAGCGATAAAGGGTCTGTGTGTTTGAGGTTTGGTGAGGTGGGTTCGATGCTGCAGCAAAGTTTGGGACCTGGGTTGGTCGTGAATTTCGGAGACTTGAAGGCTTTTGTGAGTGACGAGGCCTCAGGTGAAGCAGTGAGCCATGTCGTTGACCAACTGACGAAGTTGCTGGAGCTTCATGCTGGGAAAGTATGGTTGATAGGTGCAGCCGCGAGCTACGAGTCGTATTTGAAGTTTGTGAATAAATTTCCATCCATTGAGAAGGACTGGGACTTGCAGCTTCTACCCATCACTTCTCTCAGGCCGCCTTCCATGGCTGAATCATACCCCAGGTCCAGGTAAAGTTGTCTGGATTTATTGTTTATACTGTACTTCTTGGGTTTTGCTTTGTATTATTATATTCAAGGGCTCTCTATTTTTTGAAGTCGTTATATGAGTTTGCATGTAGGATCTTTGTTTGCTTCTGAAATTTAATATTGCATTGCCTTGCTCTTATTGCAATATTAAATTTAGAGTCATATATTATGTTATTAGCATATTGTACTTCTGAAGAACTGGGGATACTATTTTAATCAAATTTCTGAATATATAACATTTGTTTACTTTTGAAATTTAAATTTTTATCTTGTCTTGCTGTGGCTTGTAGTTTCCAACGTTTCTTTCTTTTTTCTTTTTTCAAATCACAATCTTTGGAGGAGTGAGGTTATACCCCACGTAGTCGAATTGGTGGATATTGTTTTATATGTAGTAATTTTAGAGTGAGAATTATCTTATCATGTATGAGTACAAAATTTGAGGAATTTCTTTTTCCCGTGTTAAACTACACATGAATATTTATTTCAGTTTAGTATTAAATATTATTTTATCTTATCTATAATTTATTTAATATATAGAATCATGTTTTTCTACATCATTTAGAGTTGATTACCTGGCCATGTAACTTGCCAGGGATGCACTGGTTAGGGTATTAACATTTACAATGGTGAATTATAGGATTTTAGGGAAATTAGGAGCTAAGATGAGTTTTGTGTTTAATTTCTTTCTCCAGTTAACGTTCTTATTCAGTATGGCATGTTATATGAAGTGGTCCAGGATTCAACTGCAGTAGTTGGACGTTAGGGTATCAATTGGCAGTGCCTCTCAAATGATTCGAAATAGAATTAGATTGATGCCATAATCATAGACTAACTTCTCTCCAATTCTTTCATCAATTCCCTTGGCTCTCTCTCGCTCTGTTTTTTCCGCTGGTGGTGTCTTGGCAGCTTTTTTGTTAATGTTATACTCTTATATTGTACACTTTACATACTTCTTGAAATGGAGTTTTTCAGGTTCTTCTGTAACCCATAGCTAGTCCTTGTCTTGGCTGCAGATGTATGACCACCTGATATCTCCAACTTTACCCAATCCTGGCATGACGTTTGCAATCTAAGACTGCAAAATATCTGTTAATGCAGCACCTTTTACTGTTTGCTTACTTGCTCATACTCCACCATGTATGCTCAATCAATAAAAGTTGGCCAGGGTTGCAACTGGCAAGAGCCTTAGCAACTTGTTAGGACTAGGTTTAGTTGTGATTTTGAGCAATATGAATATGTTTGGACTACCTATCTGTACTATCTTTAAAATTTGACTTGGATACATATGGCCCATTAGATTTAACAGTTATGTTGTCATGATATGTTTTCAGCTTGATGGACTCATTTGTTCCATTTGGTGGATTCTTTTCAACACCTTCTGACTTAAAGGTCCCATTCAGTAGCTCATATCGCTGCATTCCCCGTTGTCATCAGTGCAATGAAAAGTGTGAACAAGAAGTAATTGATGTTTCAAAGGAAGGCTTTACTGCTTCAATTGCAGATCAATCCAAATCTAGCTTGCCTTCTTGGTTGCAGATGACTGAACTTGGCACTAACAAGGGACTGGATATGAAGGTGTGTATCCCTTTCATATAATTCTTCAAATGCAGTCTGACTTCACCTTACAATGACTTGAATCTATGCTCCTGTTTGTCAACTAGTGTCCACTGGCGTGTGAAACAAGGCTTTTTTTTTCTTCTCTCTTATGAGTAGGGCATTGGAACCAAGGGTTTAATTGCTAATATGTGCAATATGCATGACCCCTGCAATAGGGAAATTTCATTGTTCACCGATATAGGTTGCCATCTTCTTGCAGTGTGAGCCTTTAATCCTTTATAATGGGTCCATTAGTGCAAAGAAAGATATGATTTCTTGAAAGAGCTGAAAGAGCTTCAGCTGGTTGATAGAAAAGGTCTTTTTTTTTTGTTTTTTTTTCTTGTCTATTCAATGAGGGGAGAGGGGAGAGGGAGGGTGGTAGATAAGTATGTAAATAGGTGACCTTTATGTCTTAAATAAGGGGTGATATTTATGTCCAAAATGACATACTTGATGGGTTTAGACTTTTAGTGGTTAAGGTCCACTATCTATCATGGTTTGGTTCCAGAACCAGGTGATGCTATTTTATTTGTGTGAACAATGAAAGCTTTCACTAGAAGTTTAAGAATCTTCTACAGAATTTGTTTAAAAACCAGTTTATTATCTCTTCAGTGCAGACCAAAGATGATGGAGTGGTATTGGGTGCCAAAGTTACCGGAGTACAAAAGAAATGGGACAATATATGCCATCGTCTTCATCAAACTCAACAATTCCCTGAAGCAAACACATTTCCAACTCTTTTGGGCTTTCAAATTGTTGAAGACAAGAAGGAAAACACTGATAATCACAGCAGCCACAACACAGATGCATCTTCAAGTGAAACCAACTGTGTGAATGTGGATTCATCCACGTCCATGGATGTGCAAAAGATTGCTACATTACAATCAGGGGGTCCTTTTACTGTGGTTAGCAAGGCTAAGAATGAGAGTTTGCTATCCAAACAATGGGAAAAACCTTCAAAAGGGGAAGATCTTGAGTCAGGTGGCCTCAATTCTCCACGCAGTTTATCCAATTCCAGTGTGGGTGATGGTAGTGGAACCTCTCCCACATCTGCAACTTCTGTGACGACAGATTTAGGACTGGGAATATGCTCTTCTCCCACTAGTGATAAGCCAAAGAAATCTATAAATAAAAATCTAGTAGAGCTTTCACATGAATTCTCAGGTTGCCTTTCTGCAGACGTTGATTTGGTCAATGGGAATATCTCTAATCGTCTGACTCAATCTTCATCCTGCTCAAGTCCTGACTACGGTGGGCAGTTTGGCCCAAGAGAGTTCAAGACACTATTTAGAGCACTGACTCAGAGGGTCGGCTGGCAAGATGAAGCCATTTGTGTTATTAGCCAAACAATAGCCTGCTGCCGAACAAGAAGTGAAAAGCGCCATGGAGCAAGTCTGAGAGCGGATATATGGTTCAACTTCATCGGACCTGATAGGTTTGGTAAGAAGAAAATTGCTCTTGCCCTTGCTGAGATATTACATGGAAGCCGGGAACATTTCATTTGTATGGATTTGAGTTCCCAAGATGAGATGATCTATTCAAACTCGATCTTTGATTGCCAAGAAATGAATGGCTATGATGTAAAGTTCAGGGGGAAGACTCTTGTTGATTATCTTGCGGGGGAGTTGAGCAAGAAACCCTGGTCTGTTGTCTTCCTTGAAAATGTAGATAAAGCTGATGTGCCAGCTCAGAATCTTTTGTCTCAGGCTATTCGGACTGGTAAACTTTCAGACTCACATGGAAGAGAAATCAGCATCAATAATGCAATGTTTGTGACAACTTCAACATTCTCAAAGGGAAAAAATCTTCGCACTTTTGGGAGGGAGTCCTCAAACTACTCTGAGGAAAGAATATTAGGAGCAAAAGGCTGGCCAATGCAGATAAGAATTGGACATGCCTTTGGAGACAATACCAAAAGCCAAAACATAAGTGTGTCTGACACAATGAGAAAAGACATCTCCAGTCCAACCTTTTTTAATAAAAGGAAGCTTATCGGTGGCAATGAATCTCCGGGGCAGCCTGAAATCTCAGACATGGCCAAACGGGCTCACATGACGTCAACTAGGCATCTAGATTTGAACCTTCCGGCTGAAGAGATTGAGGTGCGCGACACCGATGACGGAAACTCTGACAACAATTCCATCTCCAATAACTCCAAAGCTTGGTTGCAAGATTTCTTTGATCAGGTGGATAAAACAGTAGTTTTCAAGCCATTTGATTTCGATGCACTTGCCGACATACTATTGAAGGAGATCAAGAAGAGCTTCCACAAGATTGTTGGCTCGGACTGTTCACTAGATATTGACTCTAAAGTCATGGATCAATTACTTTCAGCTGCATGTATATCAGACAGGAACAGAGTGGTTGAGGATTGGGTGGAACGAGTCCTCAGCAGGGCATTTGCAGAAGTTCCTAAGAGATACAGCCTCACTGCTCATTCAATTGTGAAACTTTCTACTTTTGAGGAACTAGCCCCTGGAGTTTGCCTTCCCCCTAGAATTATTCTTAATTGATATGTTAGAAAGCTTAGTATTGTAATTAGATGTATAATGTTAGCATTTAGCATCTAGTTACCCTTGTTTTAGCCTCTTAGTCCCATATTTTGTTGGGTCGTTTCCAGGCCGTGCTTTGTGTATGATATGTAATCTGTGGCTAGTGCTTGTGGGGTTATATTCTATGTACTAAATCAGTTGTCTTGGTTTCTCTATCCTAAATTTTGTTCCTAGAATTTGTGTTTATAAAAGTTCTACAAAGGTTTGTGAATTAATTATCATCGTTATTTAAATATATCATTTAGTGAACAAGTTTCAACCTCATTTTTCAAATGTAAATGTAAATATAAAATAGCATAGTTTCTATTAAAGTATTAATTAAATAATTAAATTAACTTGGATAAGTGGGTACTCCAATAGCCTCTCATTTCCATGTTCCATGGCTAACTATTCTAGTTGGTCGGATATTGAAAATTATTGTGTTTACTTACAATCGAGTGCACATGTTAGTTAGATTGATTTTTTTTTTTTTTTTTTACATGTCCGCACAAGAGGGGGGAGATGAAAATTCGAACTAGTGACCTCCGCTTCATTAAGTGTGGTCCTAGCCGATTGAGCTATCTCTTAAGAACAGTTTGTTTTAGGAGTAAGTGATTTGTTTTAGTTTTTATTTTTATTTGGAAGAGATTGCCACGTCACATGACCGGCCAAGGTTGTTTGATTAGTGCCCTTATGATGGCTAATGAAATTAGCCCACACTAATTATTTATTTTCAATTCCGAGAGATATTTCAAAGCAAACAAAGACAAAAACCGAATTTCCTGCCTTGTCCAATTTTCGATATTTTTTTTTTCTCTCGAATTCTTTTCCGTTTCTGGTGGGTGCATGATATAAACGTCGGCCTCTAATTTACTTCTAAAAGGCGTCGTTTTATATTGCTCATGCATGCAAAGCGGCATGTCGTATAAGACCGAAATTACTCTAATAGCCATTTAGCCATTGAGTTCGCACGCCTTTTTGCTGACAAATCAGAAAACGCCACTCACACAGCGACCGTACACCGTCGATGCTGGTGGTGAAAAATGCAAATCCCTAACCCAAAATCCTGGTCGACCATTCAGTAATTACTTCGCGGTGAAAATGGCTTCCATCTCCGCTAGCCCTCGCTCTGTCGAAGAGATCTTCAAGGACTACACCGCTCGCCGCTCCGCCCTCATTCGCGCCCTCACCTACGGTCCCCACCACTGCCTCTCTCTCTCTCTCTTTCTCCTCAAAACCCTAATTTTTTTTTTTTTTTTACATTCATAATGTGTGTATACTTATATGCATGATTGTTGATTTTCATTGGCGTTATTTTTTGTTTGTGTGCTTTTTCCAGATGTGGACGAATTCTATTCGCTTTGCGATCCAGGTTAGTTCGTTTTCGCTTTTTTTTTTTGAACTTTTTTTCAGCTTCTGTTTGGGTGCCGAGAAAGTGTGGAATATGACAAATGAGGAATATTTTGACCTTTTTTTTTTTTTTTTTTTTTGGGTTTCGGACCTTTCACTGTGATGTTTTGGTTTTAGAAGAGATGAAAATGTCACTTACTAGTGAGGGAAATAGTCGAAATGGGTTAAAGTTAGGTGGAAATTTACAAAAGCTTGGCACTTTCTACACTTATCCTTATTTTCTCTGGTTTCCTTCATTCTGTCATAAACCAAACAGAGCGCTAGTGGTAGCTTTTAGGGCTTGTTTAGTACTGTTTTATTTTTTTCTTGGTTCTATTTGCTTCACTCGCTTTGCATTCATGGTTTATTTATAAAACTATGGCTTCTTTTTATCTCAACCGTTTTGGTTTTATGAGATTCAGAGAAGGAGAATTTGTGTTTGTACGGACATCCCAATGAGTCGTGGGAGGTGACTCTGCCGGCAGAGGAAGTTCCACCGGAGCTTCCCGAGCCAGCTTTGGGGATCAATTTCGCAAGAGATGGGATGAAGCGCACAGACTGGCTTTCGTTGGTTGCCGTGCACAGTGATTGTTGGTTGCTCTCTGTGGCTTTCTACTTTGGTGCTCGGCTTAATCGCAATGAGAGGTACATTGTTCTTTCTCACCTCAGTTTTAGGTCAATATGCTTTGTGTGAATTGCGTTTTGTTGGTCTTTTAGTGCTGATGAGCTACATATTACAATTACTGCTTTAGTAGCCCTCGATGTTTTCGCAGAGGTTTAGGCCAATGAGTTTTTATGTTTTCCTGCACACCACAGATTTGTCTTAACTAGTGAATTTTGAATATGCCTGCCTTATGGAGATTTTTTTTCTCTGTTTTTTCTTGTTTCCAAATTCTCTAGGTTGATAAGCATTGTATTTTCTCCTGTGTACTAGGGTTACACCCCTCTGCGCTCATCAATTTATTTATCAAAAAAAAAAGCATATTATTTTTGTTATTGGAATTATTATCCTGTTTAAGGAACTTGTATCCACTGTTAACATAAAGAGTTTGTACTTCTTGAAGTTTGCTTTAATGCTGGTTAAAGCGTGAAACTTGTGATGACAGTTTTCAAGGCCTTGTGGAGTTGTGGTTTAGATTTGTATCTAGGGAGAACGTGTTTTCTGTTTTATCTTGTCTCCAAATTCTATAGGTTGATTAGCGTTGTATTTTCTTTATTGGAATTGTTATTCTGTTTAAGGAACTTGTATTCTGCTGTCTTCATAAAGAGTTTATTCTTCTTGAAGTTTGCTTTAGTTGAAGCGTGAAACTTGTAATCTGTATAACAATTTTAAAGGCTGGGCAGTTTGTATTTGAGTCTAGCTAAGCATTTTGCAGAGTGAGGGAGATGCAAGAGCTTCAGTTTTCTTGAGAGAAAGAGCGCCTCAATGCTGCAGTTAATTATCTCTGCCTATAATTCTATCTCCATAATGTCCAAACATCATCTTTTCATATTTGGATTTTCTTTTTTTACTGCTAAGCAGTAAAGATGCATAGACACATAAATACCCACATTTACAACTGGCAAAGATACAAGGTTGTGCTAATCAGATGTGTTAATAACAGTAGACAAAACCAAGAAAGATGCACATATCATTGGAAGTTGCGTGGCCCAGTGGTAAGGGATGTCAAGTGTGTTAGTTGTATGTGTTTTTAATCCTCGTGCTGTTACAAGAGTTGAAACTTTCTTTTTTTTTTTGATAAGTAGAGTTGAAACTTTCTTTAAAATATGTCACCCTTTTGTTGAACCACATTACCTAACCCTATTTTTTTTAATAATTCACATTACCTAACCCTATTATTATATACGTAAATGTAATCTGCTACTTACTTGATCATGGATTACCCAAGGAGTTGGCCAATTAAGCGGTTAATATATGCTGGAGCATCCAAAATTACGTGTATATATATATATATATGCTGGAGCATTGAAATTCTGCTGTGGATCTGTAGAGAATCTGCTCTAAGTGTTATTTGCCCTGAAAGTGGATTCAGCCCCCAGTAGGGTGATTAGTTAGCAGCTCTTGACCCTTAGGGTCTTGTATGACAGTTTGTTTTCTTTGTTCCTCTGCCTAAATTGTAGTGTTACCTACTCAAAACTAATAGTATGCCTCTTCTACGATTCATTCACCTTTTGAAAAATAAGAGAAAGTCTGAGGCGAAAAAGGGAAAAGAAAAGAAGCTTTTGGAAAAGCATTGCCGTTGCTGTAACTTTTGTATTTATTTATATTATCCCGTTTAATTAGTTGGGAAACTGAAATCTTTTGGAATATATGTAGAAAAAAGCTTTTACGTCTTCTTAAGCATCTTACACAAGTTACCAATAATTGGCAGGCTACTTTGTCCTGTTATTTTCCTCTTTGCTTGTTGGAAAAAGTTTACATACCTTCCTTGAACGACCACCCAATAGTCAATGTTCCCTTCAAACTATAGATTCTGTCAATGTCCCCCAGGCTAGCAAAAATACAAAAATTATCATAATTTTTTTAATAAGACAAAAATACCCTTATATCGAAAAAAGGAAAAACTAAAAAAGAAGAAGGGTTGGTCGTCAAACCACCCTTAAGGATGGATCAGTCACCCCCAAAACTAATGGGGTGGCCGAGCCATCCCCAAATCAGACGGGAGTGGCCAAGTCACCCAAAAAAATGATTGGCGGTGGTCCGACCACCATCACCAAGTGTTGGAGGTGGTTTGGCCAACCTAGGGTTATTATTATTATTATTATTATTATTGTTGTTGTTGTTGTCATTGGGAGGACATTGACAATCGGGTGATAGTTTGAGGGAAGTGTGGACTTTTCATTATGTGTTTTTTTGGATAAACTTCACTAAACCCCTCTGAACTTTCATCACTTTTGCAAATACCCTTCTAAAGTTTAAAACCTCCAATTTAGTGTATCGAACTTTCAATTTTCTGCAATGTGACCCTAAATTGAGAGTTTTTGTAGTTTGAGGGTTAATTGACAAAGTGATGCAACTTCAGGAGGGTTAAGTGAAGTTTTCCCCCCTTTTATGCAGATCAAGATGAGCCTTGGTGGGTGGGGGTTGGGGTGTGTGTGTTGGATTTTGGTTTCAAAAATTAAATTGCTTAAATTTACTTGTGGATATTGTGTTCATAATACTCATCATCAAATGAACCATCGTCAATAATATAAGGCTACATGTGTCTGTTTGATGCTTATTTTACTGCAAAAAAGAAGAAGATATCATCCTCATAAACTAATAGCATTGAGATGTATGTGCAAAGTATTAAGTGTATTTTTAAAGATTGGGAAAAAGTACTCATTTGGAGAAGCCATAGGTGTAAAGTTCATTCTGCTGGAAGCATATTTTAGCCATGCTCTTCTTATAGAAGAAGTTCACATGATGTTGTAGTTAGGTTCTGTTGGATGCTACATGTCATATGCTTCCAGACTAGTGAAAAGTCTTTTAATGTAATGTTCTACCCAGTTTGTTTTTTCCTTCCTGTTGTAGACCATCACACTCCTTAGGGACAACCAAATGATCATATTATCTGGATAGTTGAGATCACATGATATAACTTATATCTAGGATCATTATATGCAACAGCATGCTGTCTCACATTTTGGAATAATTTGCTTGTCTGTCCAATTTTCTTTGTTCTGCTCTACTTCTTGTCCCTTTAATTTCCTTATATCTTTTCAAATCATTTAGCTAAGATGGTGGCAAACCCTTGGCATTGCTGCTAATGGTCATCGGTTCTCATGCATAGTGCCTTTCCGCCTTGTGCTCTTTTTGTCTAATGTATCACTGGTTCTGATACATAGTGCCTTTCCACGTTGTGCCCTTTTCGTCTAGTATGTCACGCATCTTGTTTCAAGTGATGTTATGTCCTAGGGACTTTAATTGAGACTTTATACGCCTTCACTCAACAGGAAGCGTCTATTTAGCATGATAAATGATCTGCCCACTGTCTTTGAAGTCGTAACTGGAAGGAAGCCTACAAAAGACAAGCCCGGTATGGATAGTGGAAGCAAAGCCAAGAATAGCACAAAGGTGAAATTGTTTCTTCTTTTTTCTCCCAGAGGGATGAAAGTAATAAAAACCTTTAAACTTTCTATTCTTTCCTTTTCAATCTGTTCCTTACCAATTTTTAGGTTTGAAACCCATCTTTGCTTTGTAGAGATCAATTGATGGGCAGATGAGAAGCAATGCTAAGTTACTTGACGAAAGTTTTGGAGAGGATGAAGATGAGCACAGTGAAACCCTTTGTGGGAGCTGTGGGGGAAATTACAATGCTGATGAGTTTTGGATTGGTTGTGACATATGCGAGAGGTGGTTTCATGGGAAGTGTGTGAAGATAACTCCTGCCAGGGCAGAAAGTATCAAGCAGTACAAATGCCCTTCTTGCAGCACCAAGAGGGGCAAGCAGTAGTATCCAATGTAAAGCTTTTGGAGAGGTTAGCCTCATTGTTTTGGTCACTGATTTTGTTGTAATGAAGTGATGGTATATGCAGTAGGCTTTGAGCATCAAATATTTATCATTAAGAGGTACTCTTTAGCATTGGTTGAAGCTCGTATTCACTTTTTTCGACGCAAATTCCTTCTTATGTATGTGTAATATAGAAAACTGCTTTATGATAGTTTAATCACAAATGCTCAGTGCTAAATGTTTGCAATTAATCTATAATATGTCTTATTGTAATAGTTTAGTCATGTTTTCACAGCATCTGGATGATATCCAGTGGCATACCACAATTGGTGATGAGTTGAAACTCTGTCATCCTGGTAGAGTTAATTCTAATGTAGTACCAATACTGGCTTTTTTCTGTTCTGCATTTGTGTATATAAGCTGCTAGTTTTTGAAGTCTCAGATTGATCCAAGGGGTACATCATTTTGTGCCACGTGATTAAACAATGTTTCTTCTCTGTTCTGTTTTAATTTCATTTACGAGGTTATGTTAAAAAATGGGAAATTTGGAGAGACGCGAGAGAGATTTGGAGGAGAGATAAAATTGAGATAGTATAAAAAATGAATATAATATTATTAAAAAGATTATTTTAATAAAGTAGAGAGTTTTAGAGACTGAAATGTATGGGGTTTTGAAAAAGTTGGTAGTTAAATATAGAAAGAGGCTTATTGTTTTGGTTAAAATTTAGAGAAATTTTGCCTAGTTCAATGTGAATGCACTTATTGTTATTTTCTAAATTGTTTGAATTCTAGAGGTGAAAGCATAAAATAACTCTTAAGGAGTTGGTTAAAATTCTGAAAGAGGAGGGGAACCGAAAACATGTGTTTCTTCTCTTAAGCTGATGGTGTTTTATGCGCTGGATCCACTCCTTTGCCTTGGGTTCAGAGCATGCACGATGAATTTGACAAACGGTGAATGCATTATGCATTGAATATCAGGTGACATCTACACTCATTCCCACCACTCTGCCGAGGATCCTTTGTTTCAACCAACATGTTCCTTGACCTCTGTTTTTGGTGCTGATGTGTGACTTATGAACACTACTACTCTACAGTCTTAATGAAGGGCAAGGGCGTGGCCCCCAGTTCTGAGGTAATTATTCCGACGATGAAAGGATCACACCTTCCAACCAACTGCTTTCTTACCTTCCTTCTTTTGTTTATTTATTGATTGTGCTTCCAACTCTTTAATGTTGCTGTGAAAATTCAATAGTAATTTTCACTATCATATTAGAATTTTCATGTAGCATTTGTCTTATATCTTTGTTAGTCATTCTAATAATCATCAACTACACCTATATTTTTTATATGTCATGGTTTTCCATTTTTTCATGCTTTAAAGTATGCTCAAACCATCTTACTTGTAGTAAACCCATTGTTCCAGAATGAATCTGATGATAGAATTCTATGAGCCCTTTAGTAGATAAATTTTACCATCTTTTTTTAAGTTTGAGAAGATTTGGATAATACGAGGAAACAAATGTCAGTTGGATGTGACTTTACAATTTTTTGAGCATTTGCTCCAACGTGCGAATCTAGAGTACTCTTTAGTAGGTCAGTGGTCTTTGGATGAATGTGTATAGTAGTAGGTCACATCATTTTATGGGAAACACAAATGATGAAGTTGGTCAGTGGAATTTTTCGAATGTAACTGTAGAAAAGAGATTCCTGCAATTAGGGATTCGTCCTCTTAAGAGTTGGGTAAGGATATATAAGATAAGAGGAGCTCTTCTGTTCAAGCAGGAAAATTCTGCCTGAGCAAGAAGGCCACTCGCGCAAGAGAATTCCTCCCACTATTATCTGTTACTATTTATGCCTCCTCTGTTTTATGTAGATAGTAACAGTTGATCTTATTCTTATCATCGGAGATGACATGGTAAAAGTGTATTGGATGGCAAACATGTGACTTGGGGGCCCATCTTTCACCACTTTGGATGCAAGTATTTCCTGTTGTGTTCACATGCCATTTTCTATTGGGTGGTGCAGTACACGTGTATGTGCGTGCCGATTTTTCCCAGAACCATAGGTCATACCATTTTTTTATTATTATTATTTTTCCTTTTAAAATTCTTGCAGAGATTATTACTACGACATAATTTTATTTTATTTATTTATTGAAAATAAAAATGAGGAGGCAGGGGAAAGGAAGGTTGTAGGTTTTGAGATAATTAAAAACGATATAACATGAGAAGAAATGGGAAAATTTGTCGCATGAGAGTTTGATACTTAGAAGAATTTTGCTGACAGATCAAGAAAAAAAAAAATGGTGACTTGGATGATAGAATAATTTTCCATTGAAGTCTCGACAGATGGCAGCAAGCAATCATAGAGAAAGAATTGGGGTGGTTTGGCGAAATTATTGGAAAGGATTTTTGCTTCTCAAATGCTGCATGAGAATTATTTTCAAATATCAGTTATCCAAACAGTCCTAGTTACTCCTCAAGCTTCTCTCCCTTTCTTGGCTGAGCAAGAAGTCTGCTCGTGGAGCCCTCTGTAGAGGTAGAAGAATCCTGGCCTCTCACAAATTCCTATTTTTATTCATGTCCCCCGTGTTTTACGTAGATAATAATAACAATGGAAATATATAATTTTTTTCAAAAAATATGAGTCTTTCAAAAGAAAAAGGAAATAGCTGACTTTGTTACTTATGGACATAGTTTCCTCTAAATTGGGTTAGTAGAGTTTTTTCTATACTCAAAAAATACATGACAATTTTATTGATTGAATTTTTTTTTTAAAAAAAAATCCTTCGAAAAACTCCGTCCCGACATTCACGGGTGGAATCACTTTCATGTATTTAGTTGCTCAAAAGTATTGAAAACAGGACCTTAACCTTTCAAGTGGGACAGACAAACTAAAGAGGCAACACCAAATCATAGTTGAGAGGATTACATTCCTCTTTGGATTATGGAGACAAATCTTTTAGACACATCAACTGTTGAGGAGCATCAAGGATTGGCTCATACATGTGAATTGAATACTGTGAGATCGATAGTAAACAACCATTCAAAGGTTTCAAAAATTCAAACCAACTAAACTACCAATGATGTAAACCACAATATATTTTCCACTAATTAGTATATAATAATAAATTAGGTGAAGACCTCTCCATTACAAAACAAAGATTATGAGCTATTTCAATTTAATATCTTAAAAAATAATAATAAAGAAAAAGGGCTATACAGTCACAAACATGTGATTAAATTTGGTAATAAAAATATTATTTTTAGAGGATCCTAGAGTGCACTATTCATGACTTTTAACATGATTGATGCATTAAACAATTGAGCAAGAACAGAGAAAAATTAACACAAGAAAGATATATATGTGATTATTTTATAATATCATCACATTTAGTGTTAGTTAATTAAAGCTCTCATAGACTAATAGAGATGAATAAGTCAGTGAAAAAAGGTATTCCAAGATCACACTTGAGCATAATAAATATATGTCTATATGATAAGTTTGAAGATCACATAGAAATGCCTTTTGTTGTGCACCAATGATGATATTAATTATTATTATTTTTTTTAATACTGTAATTTTTTTCAGTCAATCTTTACTCAGTTGATCACTAGATTAATAGGATAATTCATGGTGGATGACTCATTAATTTTTATATACGTACATAAATGTCATACTCTGAATTATCTAAAATCGGCCTTCAATGTAATTACCGTGTTACCCTTTCTAGAATGCAAAGGATTGAAGACTTTTTTACGTGTTTTTGTCTTTTTCAGTGATAGATGCATAATTGCATATAATAAAGGTTTTACCCTTTCTTGCCTTCCACATTGTTGAATTGTAAAGGGTGAAGCCTTGGGTTTTTCGTCTTTTCATCTTAACGCTGCAGCCTCTATGCGTTTTTTCATTTTTGTCTTTTACAAAGAGTACGAGGGAGAAATGGAGAGAACAAAGAAGACCCGACAGCCTATATATAGCAGGCTATATACGACTTTGCCTGTATGTATCATATTTATTCACTTTCGTAATGTTATACTAACAATTCTATTGGGTAATAATTTAAATATGCGATTGCGTAAGGATTCAGATGTTAATTTTCATAAATATTTTTTTTAATTAGATAAAGTACTGAGTTTTTAATGTTACTCTATTATTATCGAACATATAGTAACACTTTTGTTGTTGTCGTACACAGAAAATCAAGCACGTGTACCTCCCCAACTTGTAAGATAAAAAGCGGCTTTAGAAAATGATAATAAAACAAAAAGAAATTATACACGTGCTTTCATTCTTACAATACTCTCAAGTGCACAGTCTCTGACATAGTAGTAAAAATCATTATCAGGTCTAAAACTCAATAGTAATTCATCAAAAGTTTAATGGTGATTTTCGATGTCACGTTATGGAATATATATTTATAAGTGTGAGAATAAAAGTATATACAACATTTCTCATTAAACAAACTTGTACTACACCGGTAGTTGGTAGTTAGTGATGTGTGTACTACAAGATCAATAGTTTAATCTTCATGTTAAGAATAAGTGGTTAAGGAAATATTTTATTAGCCACCTGCTGCCATAATACCAATATTGTCTAGTGGAAAAAAAGTGTCATAAAAAGTAATTTTAATTGTGAAACCTTCTTGATAAACCAGTTGGACAAGAAATGAATCTATTAGGATTGAAACACGTATCTTTTGCGTCTTATTATGAAACACATGTTTCAATTTTAAAGGTATGATTCCAATTGAAACTCATGAACTCAAGCTGAATACAAACCAATTAGATGAAAATGGATCGACCAAATCTCTAATTTTTTGTATTTCCTATTTCAAATTTGTTGTTTGAATGAATGCATTCATGATTACAAGATGTACAGTTGACCCAATGATCAAAGAAGGGGTTGATTGATGTACATGTAAATGTACTCATTTACAGTGAATTAAACAGCGTTGTTATGGAGATCTAAGTGATTCCACTTGTGATTTGCCGCGGGGACCTCTCGTTCTTATGAAAAGCCTATATTCATCAAACGTCATCGGTTGATACAGAGCAGGCTTGTCTGGTGCCACGAGCTCCTTCAAAGGTTCTATCAGTATGTCGCTCTTTGGATTGTAGAAGAAGGCCAGAGAAACCCGCTCTTTCGCTGAATTTACTATCACTCTATGCTCCACGCTTTTGTATATTGCATTGCTTAGAACCTAATCAAACATTAAAACATACAATTAAGTAAAACAGAACATGACTCTTATGTAGTCAAAATTAAGAAGACGTCAGCAAATAATTAATAAATGGAATTAACAAAGACTTGGTACTAGTTTTACTATTATCCTCTAGTGGCCGGGAATAAAATTATTGGGAAAAATGAACTATGACTTCTTTTACAATTCCTTGCAAACTTATCTAATCGTCTATATTTTAGTGGTTGAGATGATAAATATTATTTGAATTGTTACTTACGATAAAAGTTATCTTACTCCGAACTATATATAAACACTATATATTGGCAAAGGGATTACTACCAAGAAAGGGTGCAAAAAAAAATAGTACTTTGTGAATTGTGAGGGAATATCCACTGGGGTCAAGGTGCATGTCCACTGTCCACCACCAATTTCAATTGTCTTGGCATGTTAATTAATAACATGGCATTGCTTAAGCAATAAACGTAATCAAAAGCTCTTTTGTCTCTCAAAAGTAAAAATATATTGGGCAAAGGAAGTTCCTAAATAATGCATAATAAATAATTAATAATTGATTAAGTATTAATGCATTGATATTTTCATCATGGGGCGTGCCGCGTGAGGCTTCTTCCATCATATGAAGGTTTGAAACTCTCCCCTCCCCTACTTCACCACCCCCCCCAACAAAAAAAAGTCAAAAAAAAAAAAAAAGGGATGAAAACATACAGAAGTGGCCACAGTTTAATTGATGACTGGTTAATAGGAGCTAGTGGCATAATATTGTTGATGAATTCTAGCCAAAACACATGGGTAATCTCAGATTCAAAGTCAAGAAAAAAGAAGAAACATGCACCTGAATTTGATCGCCAATAGTGACGATAAAAGCGTGGTGGGCCAGCTTGACGGTGATCCACTTGTTGTCTCCGTGCCAAGTCGGGGACTTGGGCATCCAGGGAAGTAACGGTGTCATGCCGCCAGGATCGAAGTGCGACGACAACCCAGAGTAATCAGGTCAGGCGTGGACACCCGGGATAAAAATCACCCTCAGGCACGCCCCAATATTGTCCCCGCCAAATGCATTTTGGAAGCGCATCCTCTGCTAATCCCAGGTTTATCGACAAGCTATTATCCCACACAACTTCACCACTTCTTTCCCATACTCGTCTATCCTTCCCTAAATTAAACATGATAATTTAAAAACCTGAATTTACCCATTAATCTTCCAACTCCAATTACATGCATTATATATATATATATATATATATATAATAGTCTACTAAATAACATTTTAAATTACCTACAATTAGCCGGGAGGCTCGGCCATTTGTTGTAATCCTTTAACGATAATGGAAGGTGATGAAGGTAATAATAGTCGCTCCAATCAAGAATGGCACCCTTTTGAACGCCAAGGCGGCTGCCATAGCCTTCGTAAGTTTTTGGTGAGTTGGCATAAGATTGCTTGATCTCCATTGGCAAGTGGAAGAATTGGCGCCAAATCTCCTGGGCACGGTCGAGCAGTTGGGGACTAATTCCATGGTTGAGAATTTGGAAGAAGCCCCACTCTGTACAAGCCTCAGATATTTGAGTGAGTATGGTGGCCCGGAGAGCCTCGTCGTCGCCATGTAAGCCTTGAAGATCGATGATTGGGATATTATTATTATCATTATTATTATTATTATTATTAACAACAACATCGCCGCCAGCGTCATCAACATCCGAATTAAAGGACGGCCTTTCAGGTGGCGGCTTGACGTATCGGTCAGGAATCTCGGGTACCGAGCTCTCCGACAAAGATTGGACCCGAACTATTGGCTCCGGCCAATCTGTTATGCAACTCATGATCGATATTTCTTGTGAGGGAGAAAGAGAGAGAGAGAGGAGAGAGAGAGAGAGAGAGAGAGAGAGAGATGGGGATGGGGAAGATAGTATGGGAGTGGTAGTTAAAAAGGAGGATGAGTAGTGGGAAGTGAAATGGACGTGAAAGAGAAACGTGAAATATATGGAGGTTTTTAAAGGGCGTGAATTTGTGTGGAAGGTCATCCAATTTGTCTGTGCATGCGACCGAGCCAGAAACTGAAGGTTTATGACATTATGTTATGTCTGTGTGTGTTTGTGTTTATTTGCTGAGGTTGACGGGCCGACATACAATACAAAGAAAGATAGAGATATTGGGGCACAACTTTATCAATTAATTTCCCCCATTTATAACTCATGGAGGATGAAGCTTGAGAAGTATTGGTCCCCGTTTCGGCGCCGTGTACAACTTGATTTACTTTCCTTTCTTCCTTCTATCTATACCACACACTAAATTAGATAACGAAAGTATTTATTGGCCTTTCGTACTATTGGTTTCCCACTTCTATCTAGACCACAAATTCAGTTTGTCGGATTTTATAGAAATTTGGGTAGCTTAAGAAAGATATTTTGAATAGTGTAGGATGCGGGTTTGAATGGATAATTAATATAACTTATTTGTCTACGTAAGTTTTGAACTACCCATCCATTCAATTATTTGGACAGCTAAATTTCAAATTGTTAAAAAATTGTATTCATGCTAAAAAAAAATGAATGATGTGTAACATCTTTCAACCCTCTAACCAGGGGTAGAACCACAGGGGGATCCTGGTCCCCCAAACGGGGGACCTTGGTCCCCCCAAGGCCCAAGCTCTAACCAGGGGTAGAACCACGGGGGACCCTGGTCCCCCCAAGGCCTAAGGTGATGGTCCTAAAAAAAAAACTTATAAAATTCCTATAAAATTTAGGAGAAAGTCCACATACCATTTTCAAACTACCATCAAATTGACAATGTTCCCCTCCATACTTTCAATTGTGGTAATGTTCCCCCAAAACTACCAAAAATTGTCAATGTTCCCTCCAATAATGAAATTACCCTTAGTAAAATAAAAACAAAAATACTAAAACTTCTAGAAAAAACCTAAAACTAACAAAAAAAAAAATTCCAAACGATGGCCAATTTTTTTTAAAAAAATCCTTTCATAAGAAAAAAATTAAAAAATAAAATTGATTTTTATTTTAATAAAAATTGAAAATTTTCCTTTTTTTAAAAAAAAATTTGTTAAAAGAAAATTTTAAATTTAAAAAAATAAAATTTTTGTTTTAAAAAATAAAAATTTTCGTTTTTTAAAACTAAATAAAAAAAAATTTTAAATAAAAGTTTCCGTTAAGAAAAATTAAAAAATTAAAAATTTTCGTTTAAAAAAAATTGTTTTTTTTTTAAAAACTATTATTTTTAAATTAAAATTTTTCTTTTTTTTTTTAAATCAATTTTTTTTGTGAATTTATAGGGGTATTTTTGTCTTATTGAGATATTTATATGGGCATTTTTGTCTTATTACAAGTCTTGGGGGGTACATTGACAATGTTTTAGTAGTTTGGGAGGACATTGTTACAATTGAAAATTTGAGAAAGATATTATCAATTGAGTGGTAATTTGAGAGGGTATGTAGACTTTACCATAAAATTTAAGTTTTGACCCTCAAATTATTTTTTTTAGAATTTTACCCCCAAAAAACACAAATCTCTAGTTCCTATTATTTTTTAAAGGCGGCTGAAATTTAAATAGCATAGATTCCAATCCATGGACTTTACCGCAAAATATAACTGCAGGAGAAAAGGTAAACTGTCTTCGTTTACAAAAGACAAAACTAGTAAACTTCCAAATTGTTTTCTGTGCGACACAAGTTGTAAAAGTGAGTCATGTTATGCGGCTGTGGACAAACGTTAAAATAATAATAATAATAATAAAATTTGTCATTTTTTATTATTAGTTAAAATTTTATGAGTTAATATTTAATTTTTAATGCCTTAAAATTTATTTTTGTATTCAAAACTAAAATTTAGAGGTGGAAGGTTAATTCTTTAGGGATTGTATCACCAAAAAGGGATTCGATCATCTTAAAGTTGGTGCTAATGCCTTAAATTTGGTGTTAATACCTTAAATTTAGTATTAATACCTTAAATTTAAATTTTCCTTTAATATCTCTTTTCTTCAATTTTTTTTTTAAAAAAAAAAAGGAAAAAAAAAAGAAAGAAAAAAGAAGCAGCAAAATATCCGATGTTATTTATAAAACAAAAAAATTGGTCACGTCAGACTTTGGCAGACGCTGGAATGAACCTAGCCTGCCGAAAATCTCTACTATGTAAAGGTAGCTACAGGGGAACTGAGAAATGATCATAGCCAGCTACCTGCAATTAAGTTTCAGTTTGTGAGTTGTCGGCAAGACGATGTAGCGAAAGCGGATGGCCCAGCTCTTGCAATTAATCTTAGAATGGAAATTTGATTGCAGATTTGCAGTACTGGTACTCTCTCTCTCTCTCTCTCTCTCTCTCTCTATATATATATATATAAATATATATATCAGCATATATACTTGAACCACATGTTAATGTGTGGAATCTGCTGTTTCTGCGTGGACGAACATGTCTAAAGATTGGACACAGATCTTCTGGCTGTCTATCATTTTGCTCCAACACATGAAAGTCCCTTCAAACTCAAATTTCATAAATTTAAAGTTATTTTCACGGTTTAGATGAAGACACACCAGTTGATATTCAAGGATTTGGATCCGGTGAAATACAGCCTTTCATTTAAAATGAATGGCTTGTATCGTGAAAAAAATACCGATAATTAACCAAAAAAAAAAAGAAAAAATAGTTAGGTAACTGTTGTTCGATCACGTCCAAATAATAATAGGTCACTTCCGATGAATGATTTGGAGTGTCCGAACAATTTCTTAATCCTTTGTTAAAAAATCAATCTTATGATACATTCATACCCTAATATACTCCCTCCTAGAGTATATATATATATATAATTTTCAAGGTTGGCCTGATTAGCGAGATTTTCTCAATCTAATAGTTGAGTGCTTCATTTAAATAGGAAAATAACTAATCTTAATTAACTAGCTCATTGGGATTTCATCATTTTCTTTATTTTGGAAGCGTCTATTCTTCAACTATATATTTTTATTTTTTATTTTTTTGCCCGTGAGATTCTTCAGTTGACTAATTAATTAGAGTTGTGGGCCGGCCTGTGGCTAACCCACCAATTTATATCTATTTTATCAAATATTTATATATATATATATTGTGTATTGTATAAAGTACGGTTTCAGCAGGAAAGCAAAATGATTTTTTTAGTAGAAGAAGAAAGAATAATGCTCTTTGTACTCATTCAACGCCTCCCTAATTAAATAATAGCTATTTATATTTTATAATATGTATTTGATCGTTTTTTATAAATTAAACGTGCATATAAATTAGATAGGTTAATTTTATATATTTATAATTAATTGGATTGATTACGCTTGTATGCCCAGTTAGCTAACATGACACCTCCACGGTTGAGCGTGGGTTGGTACGTAAGAGGTTGTAGGCCAGGTCTAATCCCGTACCGTGGGATAATTAACTAAAAAATATAGGGTAAATGCAAACAGCACGCACGCCGCGTGCAAAAATTTTTTTTTAAAAAAAAAAAAAAAAAAAAAATTTTTTTTTGTACGGGCGTGCATGGCACGCCGCGTACTCTGTATCAGGACTCAAAAATATATATTTCTTTAAAATAAATTCAATTCAATTTCAATGCATGGCGACAAAGTTGATTGGGTACCGAGCTCCCTGAACTACCTTAGCTGGGACAGAAATTAAGAAATTTCATTTTATAAAATTGAGACAGAATATAGAGGAAATCTTTAAAATTGTGTTTGGATATATACACGCCACACGGGGTTTACTTTCTTTTTTTAAAAAAAAATTGAATTCGGAAAAGGATTATAAGAAGATTCTTACCGCTCTTGATCCAGAAAAAAAGAGAAAGTAAGAAATCCTAATGAAAAACAACAAAAATCGAAAAAAGATGTGAGCTTCCCAACAATATATTCAAAACGAAAATAATAGTACAAAATTACAAACAAACAATAAAAAATAAGTGTCACAATCCTCTCAATAGAGCCGTATATAGCGGTAACAGAAACAAAAATGACACATATTAAGGCCCTCTTTTCTACAAGAGCAAGATCGTCTTTGATTCATTTTCTCGCATACTCAAAGGAGGCGCCACTATTGGCTTGGGTAGATTCTCCCCAAAAGTCTAACTTGTCTTAAATGAAGCTTTTATATATATAGTTTTGTCAACTATTCTCCCCCTTTAACACTGGGTGACTAGTTATCTTAATCTCTTTAAACGTACTCTCCTACTTAACATTGAGTCACTAGTCTTATTCTCTCTATAAACATTGGATCGTTAGGCGTATTCCTCTACTTAATAATGAGTCACTGGTCGTATTCAGCCTCATAACATAACTGAATTGTTAAGCGTATTCTTCTCGCTTAACATTGGGTTGTTAGTCGTATAGTCTCTCTCCTAACAATGGGCAATTGATCGAGTGTATTCCCCATCTTCAACACTGGAGAGTGATAAAACATTTTCTCATACAAATTTATCTTATTTTGGCCCTTAGATAGAGCCAAGGGCTCTTATCTAATGAGGAATATTTTTTTTAGACAGTGGATAATTTGACAGTGTGACGTTTGCCAATTACACGTCCAACCTAAGCGAACCAATATATATATATATATATATATATGTAATCATCACATCAACCAAAGCGTAGAAGTGCAGTTTTCTATCGTACGTGCACGAAATGTGTGAAAAATGTGACAATTTTGCACGTAAAACAAAGTCATTCGTTATGATATGATAGATGTTGGTTTTTTCTTGAAGGAGAGTAGTCGCTTAACATAAATGTGAAGGTAAAGGTGATTTGATAGCTCAGTCACAGTGTGAGGAAAAAGTTATATAATCCCAACTAAAAAACGTACGTCTATTAAAATCTTTGCTTAGCTTATAAGAGAATCCATAGCTGTAATTAGATCAGAGAGCATGAAATAATCTAACCAACATCTATCACGGCCCGGACCCCCAAAATGACCATCCTTGTGCTCCGTACGTACACCCACAGAAAAAAATAAAGAAAGAAATCCTGCTTTTTGTTAACTCAGCAATTTATGGCGCCTGTAATCAATTATTGCGACAATATCTGATAAGGATCAACGAAGATGACGGTAAGAAAATTATTCAGATGAAAAAGAATGATTAGATTGCAATTGAGTAGTTAGTTGTCAACATAACATTCACGGGAATCAAATCAAACCATTCTTGGTTCAAAACTGTTTATGGTGTCACTTGTCAGAGCTAAACGACTAAACGTCAAAATTTTTGTTCATCTGATTCTTTGGGGTTTTTCTTCATACACTTGACCTACTATTTTTCCCATGGCTACAACCCACTCCTTCACCTCTTCACACATGTATTGATATGATGTATATAACTAACTATATTTAATATACACTAACACAGTAACATATTAATTATTAACTAACTAATCATGTTAGCATATCAACATACCGTATTGGTTAATTCTTAATAGTATATTAACTCTTTATAGTACTATTAGGGCCTTCTCTAGGTTTTCTCTCTAGGAGAAAACCTAGAGATAAAATATCAGACCTTAGGGGAGGAGGGCTCCCCTCTTCTTTCTTCTCCCTCCCCTTCTTGTTTTTTTCTTTCTTTTTTTAGTTTATTTTTTTGATTTTTCTAACCAGTCCAGTTGTTCCGACCATCCCTTTGCTCATGCTGCGCCGCCTTCGTCTACCCTCCACCGTAATGCGCCACTCTTCACCTCCTTGAAATTAGTTGGACTTTAGATCTAGTTTTTTAAATCTAGACATAGTCTCCTCAACTAGTTTTGTTCAGCCACACGCTAGCCCACTGTGATCCCCAGCTCCTTAGCTGGCCATTGGTACAAAATGACTCCATCTTGTCCACCACGCGCCGACCGGTGCGCTTTGCCTCCTTTGCCCTAGCTGTTGTAGTTATTTGCTGGTTTTTTAACTATGGTTTTGTTGTTTTTTTGAATAATGGTTTGACTTCTCCTTAGATCTGCTTTCATAGCGATCTTTGTGGTAAAGGTTTTTGTCCTGACCTTTTGGTCGATGATGGTTAGTTTCGATGTAAGGGTTTTGCTCCCATGGCCGGGAAAATATAAGTTGGAAATATAGGCTCCCTATGTATTAGATTGAGTATGCCTAGAGTAGATCTGTTCTATAACTGGAGTTTGGACATAGGTTAGCAGATGTTGAAGTCATAGATAAAACGTGATTGACTAATTGTAAGATTTTTATGTTGTATTTCTATGATGTTGTAACCTCATAGTTTTAACTGTGATTTATCAGAGTTTTATACTTTCTGACGTAAGAGTTTTACACTCTTGATCTTTTTTACATGAATGAATATGAAATATTCCCCTCAACTCTTTATAATACTAAGTACAGTTAACTACATTTACTTAGTATATATTAACTAATTAGTTAGTATGTTAATACTTATACACTAAAATCTTATATTTATATAGGATATTATTATTTAAGAAACGAAAAATGCTACACACATTCTCACTCTCAAGTGCAAACTTATTGGCATGACTATGAAAATTACTATTATATTTGAGATAAATCACTATTAAATTTTGAATCCAATGATAATTTTTAAGGGAAACTTCAGTAAGCCCCTCCCCCGAACTTCCAGCCGATTTGACAAACACCCCATGTACTTCAAACTCTCTCACTTTACCTCCCTAAACTTTGATTTGCTCTCACTTTGAACCTTTCTGTTAGTTTTTTTAACATTAAATTCAAATGGTTTGACTTTTTATGCTCATTATACCCTCACCCCAAAACTATACCGTTTTGTGCCCTAAAACTAGGGCACCCACCCAGCCCAAAACGATGTCATTTTAGACATTAAAATTATTTATTAAGAAAAAAAAGGAAAAAAAAAAAGGGAAATCGGGGTGGCCTGGCCGGTCTGGGGGTTGTCCGGCCACCCCCAAAAGGCCAAAAAAAAAAAGGTGGATCGGGTGTTTTTAGGGGTGGCCGGACCACCCCCAAGGTCCTGTGGTGGTTTCGGCCACCCCATTTTAGCCAAGGGGGTGATTAGAGCCACCCCGATTTCCCCCCATTTTTTATTTTTTATTATATATATATTGCTTTTTAATAAAAAAATATATATGCTTAAAATGACGTCGTTTTGGGTTGGGTGGTGATGTAGTTTTGAAGCCCAAAACGGTGTAGTTTTGAAATCCAAAACGACGTAGTTTTGGTTGAGAGTATAATGGGCACAAAATGTTGGTTTAATGGTGAAAACTAATAGAGGGGGGAAAAATGATATAAATTGAAAGTTCAAGGGGGTAAAATGAGAGAGTTTGAAGTACAGAGAGTGTTTGTCAAATCGGCTAAAAGTTTGAGGGAGCTTACTGAGGTTTCCCAAAATTTTTAATATCATGTCAAGAGATGTGAAAGTAGGAATAACATTTCTCTTAAGAAATAAGTATGTTATACATGTGTGTGTGTGTGAATGAGCTAACAAGTTAAGCTAGGTTTATTTATGAGTTATGTTCAAGAGCGTTAATTGAGTTGAATCGAGTTTATACCGATATGCTTCATTTAATAATCGAGCACAATATTGCATGTGTTCACTTTCTACTATATATATATATATATATATATATTAATCGAGTTCAAGTTAGATTTATCCGAGCGGATTGGAAACAAACTTGTTCTTCTAAGGCCCTACTATTAACCCCTCCTCCATAGTTTTACATCACTTTGTCATCATCTTAAATATAATATCTCTCTGATCTCTCTCTCCTGCACATGATGGGGTCTTAACTATTACCATTCTTTTCGGCACCATCTTTCCAACACTACTCTTTCGGTTGATTAAATATCCATCTTAATTTTAATCACTAGCTTGCATGATCATCTTGTATGATCTAAGTTACATCGCAAGGATAATTAACTGTTGGAGCTTGACAGATCTCGACTAGTGCTTTAAATATATCTTGGTTAAATGTATCTAGCATACCATGTATCATAATCTGATGATGGATCTCTACTACTTAATCATTTTTATTCAAGATTCCTGTGAAAAGGATGGCCAAAAACACACGTCCCTTCTTTGTCCAAACAATTTTTAACACCATGGCTTATCGAAAAGCTTATCCTAAGTCGCCGCCATGACTTATCTCAAATTTTTAAGAGTAATGCTATATATCACATTTGTATTATACAACCATTTCAAAATACATATATGTCAATTTTAGCTAATTTTTTATTTTTTATTTTAAAAAAAAACACTAATCAAGGGGTCATGTCGTTAGATAACAATGTATCATTAATATTTACATGATTGAATTAACCTCGAGCATATTGAAGACTTAAACAATATAGGATTAAATGTAAACCTTATAGTCTGTATTATCCACTAGGGTAATTCGAACAAGCCTAGCTAGCATGTGGCATATATTGTCGTGTATCTTCTTTTTTTTTTTTTTTCTTTTTTTTTTTAAATATATATAGTAATCTATCGATCTTTTCAATTACAACAACCATACAAAAACGTCACATTAACCATAATTAAAGAAACACGAGCATTGACCAGAATTTGCGTTTCACACCCTGTGATTGGGACCATATCAATTGGTGCATGCATGATACCAATGAGATAAGCAATCGTGGAAATCATATTTCTTTAATACGCTTCTTTTGGGACTAGTAAATAGTAATGCTTTGACACGTTCAAGCACATGGTTTTCGTTAACCTGACGTAGATGCTCGAACCCAATTCATAATGGCTCCTGTTTTGAGTTTAATACCGTTCTCAAATCATCATTCTACCGTTTAGGTTGAATGAATTTTCTTCAATCATGAAAGAAGAATTTAGAATAAAGTAAAAGAACAGCAGGAAAGAGAGCCGAAAAAAGAACAGTCATACCTCAAAAAATCAAAATCTGTTTTCATCAAATTTCCGTCCACCCCCATTGGAGTACAAAAACACATGCTTATATAGACCTGACTCAATGACTAAACTCTAACCCTAATTTAACTTTGAGGTAAACCCATTTATTGAACTACAAAATAACACCCTTAACTCTCAGAAAATTAATCAAAACATAAATTAAATACAAATAACATAAATAAATTGGCTTAATTTACTTTTTTATTTAAGAAAAAAAAAACAATTGGTATATATAATAGTAATTAATGTGAGTGGGTACGTGTAATGTGAAATGAGGGGGAGCATTGTGCGCCACTTGTGCGCCATGATATGGACATGACAACTTGCACTGCGTACGACAGAGACATGCCGATTATCTATCGCTTAGTTTTAGCTGTCGACGACGTATGAGGATTCAACTCTGAACATTGAAAGCGAAACCACAAAGAGCACATGTTTCTTATGCTCAAACTTGGAACGATTGGACGGAGATATTCATCGAATAATTCAGTTGAAAGGGAATCCAAAATCGGATGTGTTCCTGCTGAGTGTACAGCAAATTATTGAGCCTTAATTAACCACACATGTTTCTTCTGTTCAATGGTTGAAACTTTCTTTGCTAACTTTGCGGATTAAACATTACATGGAGCCCATGTATTTAGATAGTGGGGTCTTCTGTTCAATAAAGTTTGTTTATTTAGACATAAGACCTATCAATGTATTTAGATTTAGTCTACATAGAACAGATCTACTCCTAAAATAAAATGTGCACACACATGGGTTGAATAGGAGGAGGTAGATATGTTTTTTATTGTTAGATTTTCAGTGTATTTACTATGTTCTACTTTTCATAACTTTTGGCTATATTTCTTTGTAAGAGGTTTACGCTCTGAATCTCTTATTATGGAATGAAGATGAAAGAATTCCCTAAAAAAAAAAAAAAAAAATTAATGGATATTTATTTTAACTTCAATCATGATTATGAGTAAATTACTAAACTGGTGTTATGATTTGACCTTGTAGTAAATAAATATAAATTAGATTATAAATAAATATCCTCATGTGGTAACAAAATGATTTGGTTTTTCCAAAAAAAAAAGGATTTGGTCTTACAAATTTCCATTATTTTTCAATCTATATATCCCTATCAAATTATAATTCCACTTTCAAATTTAAATAAAAAATAAAAATTGGGCCAAGATGGGTGGTGGCTACCCTCCAAACTAACTTTCTTTTGGGAGTGGTTCGGCCCTCAACAATGATTCAAGCACTCCATAACTTAATTTGAAAGTAAAACTATAATTAAGAAGACATTTTTTTGTTTAGAATTTTTTAGATAAAGAATACTAAAAAATAAATATCACTTTTGTAGATCTAAAATGAAGACTTAATTAGAAGATTCTAAACAATAAAAAAAAAAAAAAATGTCTTGCTAATTTTTAATTTATTTATTTTCGCTTGCATTACATGTAAGACTTCTTTATTTGTATTTGTATTTTTGTTTTTTTTTTTTTTGGGTATGTAAAGTAAGAGCGTAGATAAGAACAAAATTAGAACAAAGGCACATGGGCATTTTCCAAAAAGACAAAAAGAAAAAAGAAACAACAAAGACATGAACCTAACCCATAAATGACTTGTTCCCAGCAATCAAAGCTACCTTTGTACATGTTTTCAAGGTAGCTCAATCAAAGACACCTCATGAAGTGAAAGTTATGAGATAGAATCTCATTCTTCCATTTTCACTCTCTATGTGGACATGTAAAAAAAAGAAGAAAAAAAACCACTTTTGTACATGTTGGGTGCAGACCCATGGATAAAAGGCCTAGAACAAGTATTTATGCAAGCCCGGGGGAAAAATGGAAGTCCAATCATCTAGAGGTAAAAGCCATGTTCAAAGGGAACGTGGCCGAGCTTAAAGTGTCAAGCCAACCAATGAACGTGACTGAGCTAAGAGCACCAACCCACATTATGTATGAACGAGACCGAGACTTCAACAAGACCCCACGATCCAACGATCCCATGATTGCCACTATCCACGATTTCAACATTGTTCACACTGGATTCCTCGGGACCATGGGGGCCAAGAATTCAGGGGCATACTCGACCATAACCACTACTTAATGCCTGTAAAAGGGAAGCTCTTACCAAGTATCTAGTTAATTACTCTCAAAAGAATTCATTTGCTTTTTCTGTGAAAAACATTGATTGACTTAGGCATCGGAGCTATTTTCCACCGGTAGGGATGAAAACCCAGTCCCGGTTATTGGCCAAAAAGGGCAACCGGAACTGGGGCACCCAGTTTTTGATTTTTGAAAACCGGAACTGGGTACCTGGTTAACTGGTTATACAATAACCGGCCAATTCAGGTTGGTACTTGGATAACCGGTTTTTTTTTTATTTTTTTTTTATTTGCATTTTGAGCTTATTTTAGGTATTAGGCATATTTTTTGGGCTTAATTTAACCATTTTGTGCCCTTAAAAAAAAAAAAAAAAGACACAAAACAAAACAAAACAAAAACAATTAGCCTTAGCCCTAAAATTTCATTTTAAAAGCTTACATAGACTACATATATGATATATCAACCGATTCAACTACAAATCTCATTCTTATGAGATTAAACACTAAATAGTAAATAGTAAATATTAACATGTCAAAAACAAACCCGAAGAAAACAATAAAAACAAGTATATAAACAAAAAAATTAAAAATAATAATAAATATACTAAATTCGAAAATATATATAAAATTAAAAATATATTATTATTATTATTATTATTATATATACCCGGTTATAACCGGGTATTTAAAAACCCCAAAACTGATAACCTGAATTGGGCACCTTGGTTACCAATTTTTTCCCAACCGGTTTCTCAGTTTTTTTTTACACCCCTACCCGCCAGCCCCCTGACAAGCTCTTATCCTATTCTCATTATTTTGCAAATTGCATCTCTCTGATCGCTGAGTCACCCATCTCGAAAACTGTTCCAACAATAAAGTAAAACTTGATTTTTCATTTTATTATTATTTTTAACTAGAAAATTATTTCCAGTATTCGACAAGGATAGTGGGTCTAATGGCGAAGACCCGTAATCATCCATGGGCCAGAATAGGCTTTAAGTTATATATGTCTGAAGGCCCTTACTAGCCCGATCCAGATGACAAGACCCATGGATCCCATTTTCCAGCTCTTCCCGTTGGTCCCTAAGTCCGGTGATCATATTGAAGTGGCTCCAGATCAGCCCAAAGTAGGAATCCCCAACAAATATTTGCCCATTATCATATCATTCCAGCCTAGTCTTAACTCATGCAAAGCTCAATGTTAGGCCCATATGGGCTAACAAGTTCTACTGTTGTAAATGAACAATGGTGCTAACCCAATCTCATCTCGGACATGAATTTGCTCTATAAAATTGTCGTACTGTTTATTTATTTATTTTTTTGACATGTCCACACAAGGGTAGGAGGAAGGGAGATTCAAACTAGTGACTTCAGCTTTATTAGACATGGTCTACAATCGATTAAGTTACCCCTTAAGGACAATTGTCGTACGTCATTTGAGCATGTGAAAAATACATGTTTTTTTTTTTAATAGTTTTATTAAAAAATTTATATTTCTCACACGTTAATTAAGAAAAACACGCTGGTTTCGTTTGATTCGTAGGAAATTTATGTCCATCTTTCAAAAATCAACTAATTTTTGGCAGAATTTAATAAATCAAAGAAGAAGAAGAAGAATAAGAATAAGAAAGAAGCTACTAATCTAAAACATGATTGAAATAAAAACTCATCTAAAACAATCCGAGGGAAAGGAAAACTAGGATGATGCAGGATCTGATAAGTAAAAAAAATGAGAACAATTAAAGAAATAACTTGGCAAAGATCAGAGCCACACCAATTTTGCACCAAGAATGATTATGGTGTCTCCCCAGTATAAATAACTTCACAATTGAAATGATAGATAAACTGAAATAGTCTAAATACTAAAATAAGGCAATTCTTTTCTATTGAACTTCTAGGTCTCCTTCAATTCCCCCTTTTTAAAGAACTATATTTTCCAATTCAATCTCAATAAAAATCTCTAAGGCACGTTGAAGAGTCATTCCTTCGCAGGTACTCTTGGTCTTATCTTATCCACACCCACGGGGTGTTGGACTTATTCTACAAGTTGGTCTCGTTGCCTGCTTCATTATATCTGACTTCAACAATATTTTCCCTTGAATGTCTTAAACAAACCAAAAGGACAACATCTTGATTGCTTCTTTTTTTTTTTTTTTTTTTTTTTTTTTTCAAGTTGGTTAATAAGGACAAGTTCTCCTCTAAATTGGATTGGAGAAAATTTTTCTAACCTAGTTTACAAAAATGACATGTATCCTTTATTTGTGAAAAATATATATTTTTTTTAATTGTAAGGACAAAATTGAATGAATATTTACTAAAAAGTCATGTACTTTTCACATATTATTTAAAAAGTATGAATGGACATATGTTATTTTTAAAAACGAGGTTGAAGGTCCTTAATTTAATTGCACTTTTACATAAACTAGAGAAAATTGGCAATAGTTAAAACCGACATGATTTTTTTTAGGGTTAAATACTAAATTAGTCCCTGGGGTTTTACAACTTTATTTTTTCCCCCTGTGGTTTCATTTTTATCACAGGAGGTCCATGTGGTTTTGATAAGTGACCAAATTAGTCCATCCGTTAGTTGACCGTTAGTTGACTGTACGGACTGACACGTGGACCAATCAAACGTCGACACGTGGCACATATATTAATTTTTTTTTTAATTAAAAAAAATATATTAAAAAAAAAGAAGAAAAAAAAGAAAATCGGGAAGAAACTGGGCTCCTACACCCCTGTATTTGTGGTTCTAATCTTCATGGCGGCCTGGCCACCCCCCACCGGTGCTGGATGGGTGGCCGGCACTGGACTAGGTGGCTCTCCCCTGGCCCTTGGTGGTCAAACCACCTCTCCACCGGGTGGCCGCCACCCCATCCGGCCGGCTGGGTTAGCCACCCCAAATTGCCAAGCCACACCCCTCTTCGATTTTTTTTTTTTTTTAATTAAAAAAAACATTTTTAATTAAAAAAAATTAAAAAAATTAATATACGTGCCAACGGTCGACGTCTGATTGGTCCACGTGTCAGTTTAACGGTCAACTAACGGTCAACTAACGGATAGACTAATTTGGTCACTTATCAAAACCACAGGGACCTCCTGTGATAAAAATGAAACCCTAGGGAGAAAAAAATAAAGTTGTGAAACCACAGGGACTTTTGGAGTATTTAACCCTTTTTTTTATTTTATTTTTTCCAAAAAGGTTACAGCACCTTTACATTGAAAGATTGCCTAACTATGACCTGTCAATGAGTTGATCCCAATACATTCTTTATCACTCTGACTCGAACCTGAACTTTATATAAGTTTCATGTGAACCCAACAAATATGGAATGGTATCACACATTATATAAAAATATAAATTAAAATAAATACTGTCCATATGTTTGTCCACTTTATCCACATTCCACAAAATCAAAAAGGATAATGGAGTGTTTTAAAATAGGAGCAACACTATGTCACATATCAATTTAAAGTGTGATTTTTAGTATTATTCATTGAAAGAAAAAAAGAAAAAAATAATGCTAAAAATTACACTTTTATCATATTTTCTGACAATGCCGATCCACAACTGTGTCTCCATTGCTTCCTCCGCCATGCCATTTGTTGGGGTTTCTATTATGGGATCTTATCTTCTATGTATTTATGTTTCTAGCTAGTATCTTGTGCTAACCTTTTTTAATTTTTAATTTTTAATTTTTTTTTTTTTTTTTACAGAGCTTTCATTCTTTCCATTGATCACTTATGGTCATGAATGGTTGTTTAAGCTGACTATTGATGGTTGTGCTGTTAATTCTTTGGAGTTTTGTTTCGTTTACAAAAATTTGTCTACCTTAACCACTATTGTTGGTGGTATCAATTACTTTGATAGGCCAGATCATTTATTCAATCAATTTCTAACTCTTCTCAAGAAGGCTTTGTCGCCTCAGTAGTTTTTGTTTTTGGTAATTCTCATTTCCTCTTCTTCGCATTGAATAGAACAAAAAAAAAAAAAAGATATAATAGTGATGCAATAAAAATGTCATTTTAACAAAAAAAAAAAACTTATTTATACAGCCACATCAGCATCCTTTTACTCGTTTAAAAAAAATAAAATGCTAAGTGTCAATAAGTTTTTTATATTTACTTATATTATCTTATAAATTCAATAGATTAATCATTAAATTTATAAGATTTATTATTAACTTACGTAAAATTTACATAAATTCACAAATTTAATAATTAAATTTTAAAAAAATATTAACATCTATAATTCCTCCTTTAAGAAAACGTTGTTACTGTTTGATGGGATGACAGGTAATGAGATGAGAGTCATGAGAGGCAACTTCGAGCGTCCATAGTGGAAGGATGAGTCAGAGAGTATCCTGTCGCGGTGTCAAATGGTGTCACCCACCAACACAGAAAGCCAACGCGTTCAAACCTCAAGACTTTCAAATCTCTTTCTCCTTGTCAGGTGTCACCCAGACTCACCCTTCCTCCCACTCTCGTCCACATCTCTAAGCTTATCTTCTACTCGCGCTCAAAGCGAGCTAATGCACCTTCAGACAACTTATTAAGTGAATAAAAGAATAATATATTAAATATAGTAGCTAAAATAAGAGGCGAGATGCATCTACTTTAAAAATAAATATGATAGCAGACTTAATGGATATTAGGATCCCTTATAATTATAAATAAATAGTATAACATATCAGTTTTTTAAGCGTTTTAATGCCTAAAAATAGCTTAAATTATGTAATTTGACAATTTAAAAAAAACTATAAGAAATTTGATCAGACTTAATACTCAAATTCTTAAACTATATTATCAAATATTTTTGGAAGCAAATTCGACATTTATTATGAATAATAAAAAAAATTCGACAGAACAAATTCACCAAATTGACCGATGGACGGGGGAGGAGAAAACGCCCGTCAGCGCGCGTGAAATAGGGATACGTGACGGGAAACCCGTAAAGGCCGTCAGATACACGTTGAAGGAGGCGTTGCGAATTTGACTCGAATTTGAATTTCATTTGGGATTAATTTCTCAATAAACAAAACCAAGCCTCCTAGTTGGAGCTTTGACTTTGACCAGTAAGGAAAGCAAGGAAAGAGCGAAGAAGAAAAGTCTCACTTTCCCCTCTCCTTCCGAGTCCTTGGCCTTCAAGAAACACATAAAAAGGACCGCCTCGTCTCTCCTCGTATATCACGCTTCGCAAGCGAGGTCTTCTTAGAAAAACCGAAGTTTTTCTGCAATTCTCATACACCCAGATCGCACAACGTAGTCAAAGGTATGTTATTGTTTGATTTTGGTGAAATAATTAAGTGTTGGTTTTGATGGTTTAAGTTGATCTGTGAAGTTTTGTTGAATTTGGGTTGTTCTGATGGATTTTTTTTCCGGAAAAAAATCGTGGGGCTCGAGTTTTTGGGACTAAAGTTTGGAATTTTGATTCAGTACCGTTCTAGTTTGGAATTTTGTACTCTAGTTTTCAGTTTTTTTTTTTTTTTGTTCTCCTAAAGGTTTTGAAAGAAAAAGAGTATTCTGTAGGAGACCAATTCTCAGGCTTAGACTTGGAACACGGCTGACACGTTCTGAATTTCGTTATTCTGCTTTTAATTTCTCGATTTGTTAGTTTAGTCTCTGTTTGTTTGGTTATAAGTAAGATTTTGTTGTAATACTAGTATTTCTGTGTTTGTGATTTATGAACGAGGAAAATTTACTTCAAGTTTCGCATATAGGTTTTGGGCAGGGGTTATCGAGTTGGGATGCTATTTTTCTTGATATTTCTATCATAATCTAGAATTTGTTTTACCTTTTTTTGTTGTTGTAAGGAATGCTAAATTACTCTTTGTTAAATTTTTCAGGACTTGGATATGTGTCCTGGTTCAAAGAGTAGACTTTCTTCCAGAAGCGTTGCCATGGAAGGCGAATTTCAGAAACAGAGAGATGGGTTTTTCTGTGACTGCTCGGTTTTGCTTGAATTGTCTGCTACCGATGATCTCGAGGCCTTCAGGAGTGAAGTAGAAGAGAAGGGTTTCGATGTCAACGAGGCAAGCTTTTGGTATGGTAGAAGAATTGGGTCGAAGAAGATGGCGTTTGAAGAGAGGACACCTCTTATGATTGCTGCCATGTTTGGTAGCGCTAAGGTTTTGAAGTATGTAATTGAGACTACCAAGGTTGATGTCAACAGGGTTTGTGGTTCGGATAAGGTCACTGCGCTCCACTGTGCTGTTGCTGGTGGTACCAATTCTTCACTTCTGATTGTTAAGCTCTTGCTTGATGCATCCGCTGATGCTAATTGTGTTAATGCCAATGGAAATAAGCCTGTTGATTTGATTGGCCGTGCGTTGAAGTCATCCTCCAATTCAAGAAGGAAGGCGATGGAGTTGTTGCTAAATGGCGATAATTCAGTGGGGGAAGGTGATCGAACTGTGAACCAAGAGGAAGCGCAGCAGAAGATGGCCATGCCTCAGTTATCGAAGGAAGGAGCTGAGAAGAAAGAATACCCTGTCGACGTGTCCTTGCCCGACATAAACAACGGGATATATGGGACGGATGAGTTTAGGATGTATACTTTCAAGGTGAAGCCTTGCTCAAGGGCATACACCCATGATTGGACAGAGTGTCCCTTTGTCCATCCCGGGGAGAATGCGAGGAGAAGAGACCCACGGAAGTACCCCTATAGCTGTGTTCCTTGCCCAGAATTCCGGAAAGGGACATGCCAAAAGGCGGATGCTTGTGAGTATGCACATGGTGTTTTTGAATCCTGGCTTCATCCTGCCCAATACCGAACCCGGCTTTGCAAGGATGAGATGGGGTGCTCGCGCAAAGTCTGCTTCTTTGCTCACAAGCCTGAAGAATTGCGCCCCTTATATGCTTCCACAGGTTCAGCGATGCCTTCACCAAAGTCCCATTCAGCTGGTGCAATAGACATGACAATGATGAGTCCATTGGCTCTCAGTTCGTCATCTTCGCCGATGCCTACCACTTCAACACCACCCATGTCTCCCCTGGCAGCCGCTTCATCTCCCAAGAGTGGGAACTTGTGGCAAAACAAAATTAATCTCACTCCTCCTGCCTTGCAGCTCCCAGGTAGCCGGCTAAAGACTGCTTTGAGTGCTCGGGATTTGGATTTGGAGATGGAATTGCTTGGGCTAGAAAGTTATGCTAGCCACCACCAGCAGCAGCAGCAATTGATTGACGAGATAAATCGTCTCTCGTCGCCGTCCCCCTGGAATAAGGAGTTCAGCAGGATTGGAGATTTGAAACCTAACAACCTTGATGATGTTTTTGGATCTCTCGATTCTTCCATGTTGTCCCAATTGCAAGGACTTTCACTAAAATCCTCGACACCAACCCAGTTGCAATCTCCACAACCCAGTTACAATCGCCAGAACATGAACCAACTTCGTGCAAGCTACCCAACCAATCTCTCTTCCTCTCCGGTGAGAAAACCCTCATCCTTTGGGTTTGACTCATCTGCTGCAGTTGCAGCAGCAGTGATGAATTCCAGGTCTGCAGCCTTTGCAAAGCGAAGCCAGAGTTTTGTTGATCGTGGAGCAGGGAACCATCGTGGGTTTACTGCTGCTGGCACTGCTGCTGGCAACTCTGTATCTACCGTGTCCTCTGGTCTTTCAGATTGGAGCTCACCCACTGGGAAATTGGATTGGGGCATTCAAGGAGATGAGCTGAGCAAGCTCAAGAAGTCTGCTTCTTTTGGGTTCCGAGACAACAATGTGGCAACAACTAGAACCTTCATGCCATCTGCAGTTGATGAGCCAGACGTCTCTTGGGTTAATTCCCTGGTTAAAGATGTTTCTCATGACAGTTCTGGGCTGTTTCGCAAAGAGCAGCAGCAGTATAATCATGTTAAAGGGGGTCATGAGATGATTCCACCGTGGGTTGAGCAGCTGTACATAGAGCAGGAGCAGATGGTGGCATAAGGAAAACATCTCTGCCTAATTTGCTCCTACATTATATTGACGAAGCTTGATATTCTTTGAATTTATTTATTTTTGTCTATTTAGTATTCAATAATTGTATTTAGAGATAGGAGAAGTGAGAAAGGCCATAGAGAAACGAATTTCAGGTCAATCAAGGCCTATAAATTTGTGCAGGAAAAACCTGTTCCTGCTAGGTTAGTTAGAATATTGAGAAAGATCGATGGAGCAAAGATGGTGATTTTTTATTTATTTATATCATATTCTTGTATTTTTTACCCTCTCCTTTGAGGGTCTATTTATTAATATTGAAATGATACACGAATCAGTGGCAAGAAAGTAGTTTGTGTATCCATGAACAAATTGTGAACATTCATTTGGAAAATGTATGTATACCTTTCTTCGTGCCTTATTTCGTTCTGATAGACTCTTATGGTTTTCTTAAATCTTTGTTTGAATGCTAACATCTTTGCTGGTATTTTTTCTTATACACTTCCATGTATACTGTGATTGCGCCTCTTTGTGCTCTCTAACGTATCTACTTCAAAAACAAAACAGATTCTTTTCATCTCTTACTTATCTCTTAAAAATTCCGAAGAAATTGTTTTTGGGTACAAGACACTGATAAAGGTAAAAATAGTGATTGGTTCGTAGCTCCTAGCTCACTGCACTTCCAAAGCCAAAGTCTGGAAATGCTGATTACTAGATCATGAAATTTTGTCGAGTTTGGCTCCAAACCTGCTTACTTTTTGTTACTTTACACCATTGAAGGACAGTGGGAGATAACCAAGCCAATGGCGCACTGAAATTTAGTGGGCACTGATGGCCAAATTTTGTATGAATTTGTTGTCCCATCAAAAACAACACTGCATATATGTCTATCAAACCTTAAGAAAAGACATTAACAAACACCTAATGCAGATTTCACCTACATCTTACATTAGTCGTTCTTGGTACAAATTACAGAATAAATGTGTTTTGTAGTTAGCATTACCCTTAGTCTCTACCAACTCCCTAGCTGCCAGAAGTATCATTAGGCAAACGACTAAAGTTCTTGTTTTTGTACAAGTAACTGCACAACTATTTATAAAAATAAGCAACAAAATTTGATAGATAAATTTAATTGTTTAATAATTTATATAAAATACATAAAAAAAAATTGTAATAAAAGCAATAATATTCCTAACAATACTTTTGTTAACCCGGACAAATTCTATCACGGAGTCTAATTTACATAATCTTTTCTACTTGTCTTCATATATTGTACTCTATTTGAAAAAAAAAAAAAAAAAAGTGTACTATTTGTTTGGTGGACAGTTGATCCTACTTAAATAAAGAGAAATTATTTCATAATTTAAATTATATTTTAAAGCATTTAACCGTATATATAATATCACATTATTTAAATTTTATTAAATAATATGACAACACAAATAACATACAACTGAAATAAAGAGAATCTTCTTCCGAGAATTAGAGGGTTGTATAAGACAAGAAGGGTCTAACCTTTTATTTGTTAATTCAAAAAAATGTAAAAAATTAATATTTGAAATAATTAATTTATTTAAGCGTGACTATAATAGCCTATGTCGTATTCTATATCTATCTCCGAACATGAAATAGCGCGTGGGCCCAAACTTTTTGACCCCCGTCTTTCTTTAGTCGCTCCACGAGAGAATATGTTACAAGCATGAGCTGGGGTTTATGATTGAGCCGCCCACGAGGTTAATTCTCGACCATACGGTAACCTATGATTTTTTTTTTTTTTGAGGTATACAATTATTAAAATATAATATGATTGCACTTGGAAAGAAGCTTCTTTCAAGCTTCTTGCTGTCAACTTGTACCCCTGGCGTTTGTGATGCCCCCAATACAACATTATCAACAATTCAACATGCTGAAAGAGATTCTTGTTGAAGGGATAGGTTGAACTGACCCTTATTATAAATTGAATAGATTTTTTCTAGTCTAATTTATTAAATTAATGTGTTTAGAATATACAAGAATTATATATTATAGTAAAAATGTATATGGGAATTAAAAATATATATGAAAATTATATTTATTTTAAACACATGTCAATTCAATATGTTGAATTGATATGTTATGTTCCAACTCTATTTGCCACATGGTACAATTACTTAAAAAAATAATTATTTTACTCGTTTTTAATTTTTATTTATATTTGTAATTTGAAGTACCTATGTCATATGACACGTACAATTGACACATGTCATGTTAAATGAGAACTTAATTGATTAGTCTGACGTGTAATACTTCTAATTAATTAGGTTTTCGGTACAAATCGAAGTGCTTTGGATAAATTTGGTGTATGGGGTTGGGGAGAACATATCGTATTAGCAACTTTAAGTTTTGGGCCAAAAGTTTAGCCCACAGCCTAACTAAAAACCCATTGAAATGGTTCCCGAATATCTGGGGCCTGGGGGGCGCCAAAGCAAACCTGATTATGTAACGTTGTATTTGAGCCAGCCCAACCAAAGGTGTTCTGTTTTCCTTTTCTGGTAATGTATGCGCACGTCACAAGTGGTCGATTGGGTGCATTGAGACAAAAATCGACCATCGCCTTCCTTTTCAGCTATCTTTGCTCCTTTCTTCTTCTACTTCCAAGCTCTCGGCACCGGCGCCTCCTGAAAGCACGTTGCAATTTGCTCGGAAAAGAATATGCTTTCAGGTCTCTTTCTCTCTCTCTCTCTCTCTCTTCATGTGTGTGTGTTATTGCATTGCACGTTAACTACTTGGTGAATTTCCTCAGAGAGATATTTTGTATAGTTTATAATGCTGTTTGGTAACTCGAGTTCTTTATGTTTCATTGAACCTTCAAGATATCCATAAGTTTGATGTCAAGCTCTCGCTATATATTATACTGTTCCAAAGGCATTTTCGATGATATTCTTGGTCGTAGACTCGTAGTAGTCTCACTCTTCAATCTGTTCTAGGTGGTGAATATGTTGAAGGCATTTTTTTCGTTGGGATAATTTTTTTTTTTTTTTTTTTCCTTCTCTGTATGATTACATCAATGGAAAGTGAGATGGGTTGCTTTTCTGTAAAAGAAGAACTTTGCTAGTTGTTGATGGCTTTTTAGTTGTAGTTTAAACATTGTGACTGCCAGGATCATTGATCATTGATCTTTTTGGCTTTTGACTCTTCTTTCTTTCAAATCTTTTTTTCTTGGTTGTGTCTTTTTTCCTTGGAAATATCCATATATGTGTCACGTATCCAGTTACCAATGAGTCCATGACTTTCACCATATTTTATGGTGGTCAGAATCTCGACTCTCAGTTGCAACTTGCAATATCGGCTTTCCAACATCAAAGTCTCCTGCCTTAACACTGGGCTATGCTGGGGACTCTTATGGACCCATAGATGCGCTTAAGGAGCAGGGAGGCCTCCTGCTAGTCCTCGGCAAAATAAGCTATCTTATATTTCCATAACCATGATGGATCACTGGCTTATTTGTTGCTTACCCTTTATGTTTTTTGGTAATACATTGTTGTTTAGTCTAATTACGGCTTATCTATCCCCACTTCATTAGGTTGGGGACCTCTGGTGTTTAAGGTAAGGCTACCCAGACGTGTAGTTGACTGCTTTGTGTAAATTCATATATCTATGTTGATCTCAGTCGTCGTTTATAATAGCTAACTAAAGCATTGTAGTTTTTATGTGATGAAAGATGTAAGTAAGTTGCATTATTAGAATTCAGTCAAGCAACAGTAATCATTTTGCTTTACATAATCTGTATGATGGTGGCTGGAATACATTTGACCTGAGGTCTTCACCTTAAGTATCTTATGTTTGCAGGGCTAACTATTGGAAGCCACTTTCAGCCGAAGGTTGTAAATTTGCACAGAAGGCAAATCACTGGTACTATTTTATTTTCTCATTCCTTATGTTTGCTTTACGGCATATACAAGATAAGTGTTTGTTAATATGAGTGGCTTCATGGATGTTGAAAATATGATTATCTCTCAACTGTACTTGCAGGTGTAAAGCAGGGAGAACTGAACTTGTCAAGAATTAGGTTATATCCAAAGAATAAAATTAGTTGCAAGTTTTGCCAGTCAGAAAATGTCTCCTTCAGTCCTGAGGAACATGAAAAGAAGAGGCATTTGGTTAAAATGTGTGGGATTACATCAGCTAAAGATGCTGCAATGGCAGCAGAAGCTGGTGCTGATTTCATTGGGATGATTATTTGGCCCAACTCAAAACGCTCTGTTTCACTTTCGGTTGCCAAGGAGATTTCGAAAGTTGCAAGGGAATATGGGGCAAAGCCTGTTGGAGTGTTTGTGGATGACGACACAGACACCATATTAAGAGCTTCTGATTCTTCAAATCTTGAATATGTGCAGGTATAAATTTGTCTGATCTGCATCACCTTGCATATAGTATAATAAATTAGTTAGCATTGTAATGCTTTGAGATGATGCAGCTTCATGGAAATGGTTCTCGAGCTGCTTTTCCAGTTTTAGTGCAAGAAAAACGAATAATATATGTTCTTCATGCAAATGAAGATGGAGACCTTCTAAACCAAATTTCTGATGACGAATGCTCCCTAGTCGATTGGATTCTTGTGGATAGTGCAAAGGGTGGCAGGTAAGAAATATTGTCTCTTCATCCGGTTCGATTATTGCACTTCATTTTGTATGATCATGCATTTATATGGAGATGATTGAATTATATCATGCAATTATTCTAGTTCCTGATTCATTGGTTTTGATTTGTCATCTCTAACCGACCAAAAAATATCCATGTTTTGAGAGTTGGCTGCTTTTGGGCATATAGTTGGGACAGTTTTTGCAGATATAATATGGAGATATAGTTAAAACAAAACAAGAAATTGTCTGGTGTGTCTAGTCAGAAAGTAAATTTCAAATTGAATAGTTATTATTACCTGCCACCCTAAGAGATCCTTCTGCTCTGTTCTGACTGTCAACTTGCTTAACATGCCTACTTCTTAGCAACTTAAAATAGATAAATGTTATTTTAAATCTTTCTTTCTGCGCAAGAATATAATATAAACTTTTGGTTTTGCTTGATCATAACATATATGCCTTCAGTGGCAAAGGATTCAATTGGGCCCAGTTTAAGCTACCAATAATTAGAAGCAAACATGGGTGGCTCTTGGCTGGAGGGATCAACCCTGAGAATGTTTGTGAAGCTCTTTCTACTCTCCAACCTCAAGGGATTGATGTTAGTAGTGGTATCTGTGCCTCAGATGGTATCCGGAAAGACCAATTGCGAATATCTTCCTTTATGAGTGCCGTAAATTCTACACACTACTGAAGGATAATAACAAAATGATTCAGAACGTCAAGATTTGAATTGTGATGGTGTTGTCAGCTCCATTTAGTTGGAAGTTTTGAGCCATTGAAAGGTGAAGAAATTCCCCCTTCCCCCCTCTCTTTTCTTGAATAAAATTAGTTTATGAGTTTCTGAATTGTGAATGTAATAAACCCATCTTTGCTAATGTTCGTGTAAGGGAAAGATGGTCTTGGTTAAATCTGCAAATACTAATAAAGTAGTTCTGATGATATCAGATTTCCTTGTAAAATAAGAAGTAAATTATTGTAGTAGCGTCGGGTTGGGGCAGCAGAAGAGCCTCCAACCCCTGACGAGTTAAATAAAGGATTTTGTATGAGAGAGATGAAATAGAGAGAATTTTCTTTGAGGGAGAGAGGGGTGGACCAAGTGTAGCCTTGGAGTTCAAGCACCCCAAAATTTTAGAAATCTTCCTTTTTTTTTTCATTTTTTTTTTAGTTTTATTTTTTTCCTTAAAAATTTATTTTTTACCTCCCAATAAATCTTTTTTTTTTAATTGCTTTTTTGCTTTATTTATTTATTTTAGTTTTGTCACCCTAAACTTGAAATCTTTCGCGACAGAAAGATGACGTACTTAAGTTTTGAGACGAGGGATCTTTTATATGAGGCTTCTTTAGGGATTTTTTTGAGCTTGTGTGAGAGTGGGCCTTTAATGGGCCTCAGGCTTAATTTTGTCCTAATCATTACCAAAAATAGAAAAAAAAGTTGTTATTTGTTGAAACCCACGGAAAAAGATATGAATTTGTGATTTGTCCCCCACCAGATTTACTAAAATGACGTGAATTCTTGTCCAACGTTAGTGTTTTGAACTTAACCAAAAAGAAAAAGTTTAGGAAAACTACTATTACTCTTTCGAATGCATACTCAATTTGTAATCATCCCATCAAATTTTAAAAAGTAATAATTAACTCTCCTAAATTATCCAGCAATTTCAATTTCCTAAATTATCTACAAAAAAAAAAAAAAAAACCAACAAATGGGACAAACTAAAAGTGCAGAACAACAAATGGAGATTTCCAGGAAAAAGAATGCCTTTTTCTTTTTTATTTTTTTCAGAATTTTATCATACTGTGATAGTCATGTCAATGGTACAATGGACAGGCTGCATTCACCTATGCAAAACAAAGATGATTTTATAGGAGTGATGACTGGTGATACAGAGACAAACAATTGTCAGAAGTGACACAAATCAATTGGTTGGTAGGCTTCACTTGCTATACTTGAAAACCTTCACGACGTCATTTTGATGCCTCAGGTTCATATTGTTGTGTGTCTGTTTGGTAATATACAACATCTCCGGCGTCGCTCACATAGCGATCTTGTTTCATGCTTCTTATAAGGGTTCCCAATAGGTGAAATGGGAGAGGACCGGACCTCTTCGGCTCCCGGTAGTACTTCCCGAACACTGGCCTAGCTGCCTCCGTCTATAGGGTTAAATTTAGAACCATCAGAAAAAGTTTATAAGGTCTGTAAATCTAAATTCTGGACAAAATTTTCCTCCGTTGGTTGGAATAAATTGACATCTGTTTTAGAGCACGTCCGTGAGAATTACGTGCTCGGCTAATCATATTAAAAATTCATGTGAGAACGACATGCTCTAAAGACATATGTCAATTTAATAGACTAGATGAGAGGAAATGAAGAAAACTTTGTCCGTTGATTAGACTAAAATCAGCTTGAGAGCAACACTCACTGCTTCTACTAAGTGGTAATGTGGGATTTGGGGGAATAGGTGATGGATCACATGGGTCCCAATATCGTGATGGATGTTGTTGATTACTCCATAATCACGGTCAAGAGTTGTAAGTCCTCCTCTCAGATAACTCCATTCCTGTTTGATGAACACAGAACAAAACAATAAGCTATATAAATAAAATGCCAAAGCACTGAACTTGCTTGCTAAGTTAACCTACAAAAATTGACTAAATAGTTGTTGGCTTCGCGCTGTAGTGTGTTAGTTGTGACATGACATCATAGGAGCCATTCAAACAGAACTGGAAATTTATCTTATTACAATAAGTAGATGGATCATGTAGGAGCAGTTCTAAGGATGGAACGGATTTCTCATCGCGAGGTCAAAAGAAGAATGAGAGGTCAAGCCTAATTTTGATAGGAGTTCCCTGGCCAACAAGTAGTTCCATCCGGGGCACTAAGATTTCCATTAAACATGAAGATTATGTGAAATCGAAAACAAAACATGAGAAATTCAAACCATTACCTTTCCACGATACCAGGGAAGCTTGTCCTCGTGGCCGTGGTGATGCAAGTAAGTGACTACATCCAGCCACACTACAAATATCTGCATTTCAATGTGAATTGAGTAAAGTACATTGTTTCCCGTGGCAGTGAAATAATTCAAGCATCAAGGAATTGAACCTACCCAGTAGGGAACGCCATAGAGTTTAAGCAGTTGGACAGGACCCATTGCAAAGGATAAGCACACAAGAAGTGCAGCCATTGCGGTCCAACAAGCAGTTGAGGTGATAACATCTTTTCTTTCATTTGGGACAAACAAATCGCTGTTGGGGTGGTAATGAGAGCCCTTCTTTCCAGGACTTCGAACCCACTGTAACAAGATACCAAAGAATATCAGAAAAATGGATTTTTGTTTTGGATAAAAGAATCCATTAATAGATCGAATCAACTAAGAAGCAGAAGGCTCACCAAATAGAAAGGGTAAGCCAGCATTGGAAAAGGCAAGGTGAACCTCAATGATCGGGTGACATAATCCAAATTCTTGTACATCTTCTCGGGCAACTGTTTATACAAATAACGCATCTCAGTAATTAAGTTCATGATGGACTCCAGATAGCCAAATGCATCATTTTCAAAAGAGAAAAGGAGGGAGAGATCCAAAGCCAAAGATCGTAGTTCTCAAACGAGCAATCAAAAAGATTCTGCAGCACCCTCAAGTTTGAGTACGGTTTTTTCCAATGATTGTAGTACCAAGTACTTCTTGATGAACTCTAATATGATGAGTTTTATAAGCAGGCATCTCCTGTAACATATGACGAACACCAAACCCCTCTAAAGCCCAAACCTCTATTTCTCCTACCCACCCAAGTTTCCTTTAGATCCCAATTCTAATATGAGCCTCATGCCTCATTTGCTCATACTGCTCCCGAAATAATACTTATGATTAAAAAGATAAATGTTCCATAAAACGTTGTTTCTTTTGTTCATGTATTGGATCTCATCAAATGAAATGAAATCATTATTATTTTTCTCAAAAGCCCTTATAACGTTTCGAAATGTAATGACTATAAGACTACTGATAATAATGATCCACATAAAAGAGCTGCAAACAAAAACTTACTGGATGCCACGATTCATCATTCTCGACGTGTCCGTGGTTTTGATGATGAGTCCGGTGGCTAATTCTCCTGTAGTAGCCATGACAAATTATATCATTATGATTACGAGACATGTCATACTGCTGATATCTCATTAATGCAGGACAATTCCTAATTCATCTTTCAAAAAATTAAATAAACTAAACAGGAAATTAGAATCTTCAAGGTTAAACCAGGTTTTTCAGGAGCTAACCATCCATGGTAGGGGACAAGGATTGAAGAATGAAGGAGATGCCCCACAACACTATTGAGATTAAGATTACTAGAGAAGCTCCCATGACCACTGCCAAATTAAAAGGTAACACAATTCACATTAAAATCAAAGAGATTGGTATTAAAATTAGCACGGAAGCACAGAGAAAACTAATTAAAGCCAAGCACAATTAACATTACCAAATGAAAATAAACAGGAAGATATACAAATTTCTATACTCAAAAGAGAAGTAAATTAACCCACGGAAAGAATTTCTAAATTCAAGAAAAGGAGAATGTTTTACTACCAGTCGTGGCCAAGAACAAAGAGAGCCCAGAACATGGTCCCCTGAGCAATCCAGTACAGAGGCCAAACAATCCAATTGTTGAAGTAAGCCGCAACAGCCGCCAAACCAAAAACCACGACCACATCCCTCACAACATAGCTCATTGATTTCCAAGGGTCTTTAACCCAACAATGCTTTGGAATGGCTGCTCGGATATCGGCCAACCGAAAAGGAGGAGGTGAACCGGGGTCGAATTCTCCATCATCTTCAACCCCATTAACTCTCTGATCGCTCTTTTCATCTTCCTCTCCCACAGACGGGACCCTCAATGGCGCACTCACATTTAGTGCCCACCAACTGTTTCCTCTAAGCCCGCTTGATAGTCTCAAAGAAGAACCAACACAGAGGCTTTTTTTACAAATGGGTGGCGGCCTTATCTTGGAAGGGAAGGTAGTGTTTGATGCTAGCCCATTTCTGAGCGGAGGGTAGAATATTCTAGGAAGAGGCTTGAGGCCACATTCTGACAAGACCCAGGTCGCCATTGGAGGCCCGGATGCAGAAGACGCAAGAATCTCAGCTCCGGGTCTTTTCTGGTCACAGAAAGAGAGACAGAGAGTCAGGAAGCGCAGAATGAAGGCTATGAACAGATTTAGAGAAGGGACGTAAGTAGATAACACAAGGGCTTTTCTCCTCCACTTCCAAGTTCCAACAACAAACCTCAACTTGTGCTTCCTGTTCCTTGTCACTAGTCCCCTTATCTGATCTCTCTCTCTCTCTCTCTCTCTCTCTCTTCAGACTCTTCTCCTCTCTCCCTCCCTCTTATGTATTTACCTATATTGTTACACGCTTGCATGTACTGACTGACGTATCTTTTAATTGGTCCTGCGTTACACAAATGGGAAGAGCAGTAAAAGAGGGTCGTCTATTCGGGTAATCCAACTCGGTTTATTTTTTGTTTTCTTTACGATTGTGGATTTGCCGGGTGTGATATCCGGATTTGGATCTCTTACCATTTTCTGCCCAAAGAGGCAGGGACGGGTAGGGTCATGAGGAGTCCCTGCCGGAGCAGAACTTTTTGCTTCTTGGGTGGGTGGGCTTTCTCATCGGATATATAGGACTTTTCTCCCGAGTTTGGAAACCCTCTCATATATCACTGCAAAAAGAACAAAAAAAAAAGAAAAAAGAGAGAGCAATGCACTTTTACTCTTATTTATTTCACATATTTCATGTTAATTTAGATTAAATTTTATTAAAATTTCAAAAGATGATCGGTACTTCACATAATAATGAAATAAAAGTATAATTTTTAACAATTAAAATCTTTCAATTATAAGAGATCGAGTAATGTAATACACCGTATTGGCAGTGTTATATCAACAAAATAAGATAAAATATGTAACATTTATGTGGAAAATCATTTTAAAAATTATATTATTATCTCATAATTATCTTACGATATTAATCTATTAGTCTTAACTAATCTTTTATGAACTAAAAGCATTACCTATTCTAGAGAAGAATACGGTCCGTATAATCCCGTGTGAAAAAGGAGACATGGACTTCTGGTTGGTGGCTTTAAGGGGAGTGAGTCCACAAGGTGTGTGAATGGAAAAGAGGGTTGACGTGGTCTAGTCTGGTTCATACAGTCAGCCAGTGGAATTTTTGCGATTTTCTCGGGGTGGTTTTCTTTCAACTTCCAAGGTCGGAGTTGTACCATAATAATAAGGCAATATGTACGTCGCTTCTGGTTTTTGAATAACTTTTCACACTGGAAAGGATTTTCATTTGGTCAGCACAAGTTTTTGAAAAGTTGTTGGTTTCCCATGGTCACTTTGTTGAAGAATCACACGCTTACTGGGTCGAAATTGTGGGTTATCAAATGACCCAACTTGGCCAGCCTATAATAAGTATATCAAAAGTTTCAAATTGTTTGACTAGTCTTGATTTGATATTTTGATCTATCAAAGAGGGAGATAGAGAGAGGGAAAAAGCGAGGGGGCTTGTGCAACGAAGCATCATAAAATAACGATGCCAAAACTTTCTCTACTTTACAACGTTACTTCAAAAAGATTTGGACAACTTTATTGATTCGGGGCCATTAATTTTGTGGAATTAGTCATAATCTCGCAATCCACAAGGATCATATGGGCGTGTGGACGTGGTAATCTTTTAAGGTGTTTTTGTTTGGTTGCAATTAAGATAAAGGAATTCAAATATCTAAAAGAACCTGAATTTTCTCCTAATTAATTTTTGTTGAGAATGTGAATTAGAGGTGAAAAAGGCGGTTGCGGTTAGTTGTTAGTGGCTAAAACCGCTAATCGCAACCACCTAGGCGGTTAGTAAATTTTACTCCGCCTCCGTTAACCGCATCCGAATAACCATTTTTTTAACTAACCGCTTTTTTGGGCTTTTTTGGCCGGTTTTGGGGCTCACTTTAAACGTTTTTTGCACACTTTAAACCATTTTTCTTTTCCTTTTCATGGCCATTTTAGCATTAAAAATTGCTATATACCAAAATTCTTGTTGGTCACCTTCTATGAATCTATACAACATATAATACAAATAAAATTACAACAATTTTTGTAAATCATCACTTCACTTGTAGTCTTGTACACAACATACAAATAAATAAATAAATATATATAGCAGTTAATGCAGTTAGCAGTTAGCAAAGCGGTTAGTGGATCTAAATTTTCATCCCTAATGTGAATTGCCATGCCTTTGGGAAAATTTTCTTTCTTTTAAATGGAAAAATTATTCATTTTTTTCTTGTTAACACAAAATAAGAATCGATAAAACCCAACCCATTAACAAAATGTTGGTATTTCATAACTCTCTTTGAATGTCGTGTTGCTTGTAATTAATCATGTTTGCTAGACAACATATCCTTAGGGGGTTATAGGGAAAACAAATTGATGAAATAATAAAAGAAATGAGGGAATACGCATAGATATATAGAAGGCTTTTGCGTGTTGCCATTTGTAACTTTTGAAGGGGAAATTTTTACATTCCATTCATGGGAACTAGAATGTCGGAGTAATGTTAGATCCTGCAAACCAAAGGCTATGTTAATGTTATCTAGGAAAGATTTTGTTAACTTTATTGATTAGGAATATCATATTAGAAGTGGTTTAATTCAAGTGTTTTGTTCCTCGTTGTTTACGCTAGCACAAACCCATCCAAAGAAAATCCCACAAGTGTTCCAAGCCACTTATTGTTGGATCGAGATTCCTGTTTAATTAGAGCAAGCAATTGAAAGAGTTTTTAAAAGAGTTTTTAACAGAGCTCACTTGCTCAGCCCGATACCTCCTTGAATGCCAAACAGTTTACCTTATACTGTAATTGGATAAGACAAAAGCCTATAAATACAAATACACCAAGAGAAAAACAAACTCAATTGTTATGGAACTGAATTTATCATATACACTTATTAGAGAGAGTGTGATAGAGAGAGTCGTACCAATACATATATACAAGTGTAAAACACACACACACAAAAAAAAAAAAATCAAAGTAGGTCTCTATTCCCCAAGAATTTAGCAAATCATTTACTTTACACAATACAACATGGGATGAACCCAAGAATTAGCAATCAATATATATATATTAACAAGAGTAATTGGCATGAATGCATTATCCAAATATAAAGTTGAATCTTGGATAAAAAGGCCCTCGCCTCCTTCGAAAAGAGCCTAATAAGGGCTAAGTCACTCCAAACCGGGTCACTCATGATATTATCAATTGATGCAAACTTGTCATATGTTCCACCATTTACGACGTTCCATTGTCTTTGCGAGTTCACTTGCCATTGATGAAAAGTTCTCAGCCCCATTTTGCAATTCTTCAGTGCGTTGACTGAGTCTCTGAAATAAACAGTAAAACAAATATTCTTAGTCAAAATTGAGCAACCTCTTTTGTTGGAGGAAATTTTATGCAATGGGCAACCATTAGGGATTGAGATCCTGTGCTTGGTGCAATATCTTTTATTGGGTTGTTTTAAATGAATGGTATAAGTTGTTATAGCAAATAAAAAGAAGAAAGAAGGATAATTTACAATGTTTGCGGTGCAAGGGGTGGCCAATCCATCCTCCCCCAAGTGGTGGTTTGGAGTAGCAAAAACAACCATTTGGCCACAGAGGTGGTTCGGCCTACCCCTATGGCAGGGGGGAGGGGGGATGGCCCACCTTCAAGTGCTGGTTTAGAGCTAGTTGAACCCTTCTTATAGCCAAAAGGAGCCGCTCGGCCCACCTTAGGGCCGGTTTGGGGGTGGTGGAACCACCATCTGTGGTCAAGGGGGGTTTGACCATTTCCAAGGCTGGTTTGTGGGTGACCGAACCCTCCCTATAGGGGTTTGGTCACCTTAATGGTCCGGTTTGGGGGATGGCCAAACCTAAAGGTGGTGGCGGGCTACTCTAACAGCCACCACTCTTTTTTAAAAAAAAAATTTGCTGTCCCGATTCGGATTATTTATTTTACCTAGATAAAAGGTATTGCACCACATTTCAATTCAACCATATTAAGAACCTTTTTACCCGGAGGCCTAATAAATGGAGCTCGTAAAGCACCTAATAAACAAGCTTTCTTTTCTTGTGTTAAGAACTGCCATTACTGAACTATCACATCCAGAACAATTCTGTTCCCGACCAACATTTTTTTCCATATTTATGACTCAAACTGGAATTCAGTATTCTAAAAGTGGCAGGGCAGGGCTGCAAGCAAATAGATAGAAGATAAAGGGAGCTCAACCATGCACTGGAATAGTGGCATTCTCCAATATATTTTAATTTAATAACCGTTTGCTAGACATATTTTTTTATAAGATAATATCAGCAGCATAAATTGTTTCAACTCCAAAGCATATAGGCTGCAACTATTAACAAAGGCTACCAATATATGGAATTCTATATTGCTAATTCTAAAAGTTTGATGTCTAATGGTATATTATCCAAATTTCCATCCTACTTAAATAATGTGCATTATTCAAACGTCTATACCTCAAGAAAACTAAAATTTTCCAGTTGATAAGTTCATCCAGTGTTATAAATAGATAGAATATGAATACGAGACATTCATCAACAGATAACATACCTCCAGTTTTTCTTTGCGTTCTGCAAGCTTATCCCTTGCATGTGAAGCTGCTGCAGAGGCATCCTGAACCCACTAACCTTGTCAGAATATTTAACTTATACATGTAAAGCACTTAATTAATGTTCTAAATAAAATTCTTATTGGCTAAATGATTATCACACACAACATTACCCCAGCATTTCTGTATTTAGCCCTAACTTCTTCTGCTGTCCTCAGTCTTGGCGTTCTATCATTAGATGAACTCTCAAATAATCTCTCCCTCTCTGTCCCCTTATCTGCAGCAATAATAAGAATGTTATGTTCATCCCATTTAAAACACACATACCAGAAAGAGAAGAAATAGAAATACCTATCCTTTCGTTATTGCTCTTATGATATGAAGCTGAGAGTTCTATGGGTTCATCAATTTTAATATCATCTGCATCAAGACAGAGTACTCAGTCAAAAAGAGGAGAGGGTGTGGCAGAAAGAAGATGATTGGAGCAAAAGATATGGAGAACCTATGTTAAGATCCGAAATATCTAGTTCCATGGGTTCATCAATTTTAATATCATCTGCATCAAGACAGAGTACTCAGTCAAAAAGAGGAGAGGATGTGGCAGAAGGAAGATGATTGGAGCAAAAGATGGACAACCTAAGTTTAGCTCCAAACTGTCTTGGTCATCCGTTACTGCTGTGGAAGGCTTTAAGAATGGGGGACTTGAAAATAAGCTCTCTAAATGTGCGAAGCTACTCTTGTGAACTTCAGTAAGATATACATCGTGCTCCTCTATACCTGCTTCAGGGCTCTTAATCCTACCAGCTAAAAGCCCAGGGGCAGCGTCCTGTGTCTTCAGAAGTTAGCCATAAAATCATATATTCTTCATTTATAAAGGGAGAGAGAGAGCCCAAAATAATAAAGCACAACCTCTCTATTCTTCTCATTTGGAGATAAGCTGATGGAGGCATCTACAGCAGCTTCAAGGACCTTATCATGAAGACTCGGCAGAGACTCAGGAATCCTAAATAGGGCAAAGGCTCTTTTAAAAAGTACTCAAGGTACAAAATCTTTGCATTAAGCATATGGGCATAGAGCTTGATGGCTAAATGATTACAAACATTCACATGAGAGAGAGAGAGAGAGACCTGAAGTCATTTTCACTGGCCAACAGAGATACTGTAGCAAATTCGTACCCATTTACCTATAAAACCAAAATGTCATAAATTCACGTTACATATTACAGCATAAAGCTATAACTTGGGAATACAAACCATAGAGAGGCTTGGAGTCACAAACTAAATCACATGTACATCAGTTTATTACAGTCTAACCATAGAAGTGTAATCTACATTTTTGTATTTACTATCAAAGACCAAAAAAAAAAAAAAAACACAACAAAACAAAACAAATGAAATGTCTTTCATCTTTCCCAGTTGATTTAGTATAAATAAATAAAAAAAAAAAAATCATGTGACTATAGATCAAATTGTTTCTGATGACACATAAAATAGTAAAAATGAATAACTGGTCCATTTCATAAATCAATATAAAACCAACCAGCATAATTTGCCCATTATCTGAAGAAAACATTGTCTTCTCCATGTTAGTCTTGAAGTTCCACCTTAGGATTGACATTAAAGAGCTTTCTCCCAGTACTTCAAGAGTTGGCAAAGACCTGTCCAAAGACGATATCAACTTCCTCTTAACAGATATTAAGTCTGAGTTAAAAAAGATTTGGTACCAAAACCATTGAATTCTAACAATTGATATAAACATTAGGGTCATCAAAACCACATCAGACTTTCTAGGCATCAAACCAAGAAAGGCAGTTAATGAGCACTTCACCTTATCTCACCTTATCTCAATGACTCCACTCTGATAGAGTACAGCCAGTCCACACTCTTTCTCATCTTTCTTGAAGGTTGTAGACCAACAACATGGCTTTGCAAGATTCGCCTTCCAAATTGAGTTACTGTCACCCTAGAAATAAGGCAGTCCCCTTTACTAGCAAATAAAGATGTGGAAATGCTGAAAAAGATAATGGATACAACAAGAGTCACCTCAATCATAGACTTCAAAGAGTATAAGAGCAATGCATCTTCACAACAAAGTAAAAGGAATAAGTTTATCAATCCCTGCCCAAAATCCGCAGTTTCACCAGGGGTGTCAAGTTCAACTTCATGCACTGTAATTCCAGACTGTAAATTAGTTGGTGCAGATTCACTTTTAGCTTCACTTTTCTGAGCTGAGTTCGACAAATGCTTTTTTCTCGTTTCAGGGATAAAATTGCTCCCATCTGCATAAAGAGAGTTCTCAGCTACAATTCAAAGGTATAAAATCTACTATTTCCTCCAATGAAAATACTTGCCTATAATGTGCATAGAAACTGCAGTCGAATCCTTTTTTGGAGACATTGACTGAATGGTAACCATATTGAAAGTCACACTATCTATGACAATGAGATGTGCATCCCTGGTCATTACAAACACTAGCCCCTTTCCAAGATTTTCTGGAGTTTCAGATTCAGAGACCTCAGTAATATTTATTAAGCTGTTAGAATCTGAAAGTGTCTTCACAGTGAGAGAAATTATAGGGGAACATGATTCGGATAGACAGTCTGTAAGGAACAGAAATGATAATGTACTAGTATCAAGCACTGCAACCTGTAATATGAATGGAAAATGTGAATTCTTAAACTTATTAAGCTGAAATTTCCAATCAACGACTACCGCAAATTTAAGAACAGTACTATCATTAAAACCTAAACTGAAGACTCTCACCCGGCCACATTCAAATCCTACGGCAAGTCTTGATCCAAAGTTTGCAAACTGTAGGGCACATATACGAGAATTGAGGAGTGAAAATACAGCTCTGCAGCAAGGCCCATCCCCTTGGTCCATATTGTGAACTGCAAGCAGCTTACACAACAATTAGCATATACTTAAGATCAGAAAAATCAAAACTATTAAGTACGCATTATATAAGGCAAATAGATGTATCACAGACAATACCGTCTTTAATCATCAGACCACCATCCAACAGTCAACCTTAATCTGCCCAACTTCTTATTATAGTTAACTAGAACATTAATCAGCCTGAGTCTTTATGCCATTTTAATAGTATCATTGTAGTCATTTATGAAAGACAGGAGCACAAGAATAAAAGTTATCTACAAACAATTAAAATCTGGTTCATACGCAACCACAAATATGCGCTAACAGATCAGCCTAGTTTCTGAGGCATCACAAATTTGGTTGCAGGACATGGAACCACAATGATAATTTTTCACAAAAGGGAAAAAAATTCCCAGAACACATTCTTAACAGGCATAAAGCACCATTTCTTCACCAAAAACAGAAATAGAAAATAATAATAATAATAATAACAACAATAATAACAATAATAACTGTATATGGATGGACTGAATTAATGATGGAAAGGAAGAGGGTAGAAACTAATATAACACCCTCTAAAACCATATTCTTTTGGTTCCTCCTGGAGAGAATTCATGGCCATGACCATGTGAGAGTAGGCCCAGTAGGGTCAACAGGATAAGTCACATCCAAAAAAAAAAAAAAAAAATCGAGCAACTTCAGAAAAACAACAGTAAGCCTTTGAGACTCCAACCACCCTCAACTGTAGAAATCCTTAATCTCAATCACTAGGGGTCGCCCATGTCAATCTTTTTTGACCATTGAACTCTATATAGACTCTAGGCCGTTGAGGCCTCAAAGTTCCCCTAATCAAAACAAAATTCCCCTAATCACCTGTTTACCTCCTTTTGCTCTTTGTTTGTAGAGCTAATTTTTGAGCAAAGATATTTGAAAGGAATACACAGAGGATAGAGCCAAACCTTCATTTACAGTTTCTGTCACAAAGTGCAAACTTGTCTCATCTGAATTCCTTATTAGCTCGTATAGGCGAACCTACATGCTCTCAAAAGTGAAGACAAGCCCTAAACATTGAGTCTTGACCACATTCGAAAAATGCAGAAAGAATTTAACTCTTACCAGACCACATTCATTGCCAATGGCTAATGTTAAAGTGTCAGAGCAGAAATCCAGTGCTGAAACCGATGCACTTGTACCAGCAACTTTGATACCATTCACCTGTCATACATATATATGTTCTATCAATAAAAACATATATCGACAGGAGCTACAGATTAATATCCAAAGCCAAAAGGGTAAGGAGCTAAGCTCTCTGTAACATTTAAACGTTAGAAGTAAAAATAAATTAATAAATTAATTAAAAATAAATAAATAAATAGAAAAGGCTAACCTCAGATCCTAAAATATGAATAAGCGACAGGGCTGGATATGTTGCATCCCATACTCGAACGGATCCATCTTGATAACCTGCAATGTATACTCTCTCCACACGATAATCTTCAGTCTCGAGAAGCTGACTGTGAACACCACCAGTCAGAGGCCACTTTGTACCCCTTGTATCTGAAGTATTTGCAGCATTAAGTTTTGCAGCTGAGACAATCTAAATGAACAAGAAAAACCTAAATCAGCAATATTCGATGATATGTACTATCCTTGGAGTATGTTCTATTTAACTTTTGCAGCTTCGAATATTTAATTGAAAATAGGTAACTCATATTAATATCAGGGTGGTAATATTACAAAAAAAAAAAGAGTATTTATTAAAATATTCAACTGAAACTATATTCAGTACTTGTGCTAACAAATAAACAGTACCTCAGACAGAACTCTTGAGAACTTCCCATTTCTATAAACCAAACCAAGCTTTGCCACAGTCATGATTGGGTCAAGAGTGGGTATGAGCATCGGATACTGCACTGTAGCCGCAGAAGCCTTTGTTCCTTGCTTAGAAATTAAGTCAGACAAGCAAGTATCATCATAGATTTGCAATTTTCCAGGATTTGTCAATACAACTAGAGACATGCCTCTACCCTCCGTTGCACTAGTACTTGGTAATAGAACCATATCCGCAAAGCCATTAAGTGTAAGGTCTACACGTCCAATGCATTTCATACTTTCTATCCCAGAAGACCAATATAGGCTCAAAATCTGTAATATGGGGAAAGAAAAAATCAGTAATCTGACTAAGTATTCTACTGTTATATTGCCGTAATTTGGAATTCATCTCAAGTATAGCACAGTATAGCAATGGAGCTATGTACACGTTAACATGTTCGTAATCCTATAAAATTGAAATAAGATGCTTTGGTCACTATTATCTGTTGGCTCTTGGCTCGGGTGGTAAAGGGCTGGGTGGGATTGTGAAAGGTCTCATGTTTAAATCTTATCATCACAAAAAAAGACAGGTACTTTCCATCACTATATGTTGATTATCACAAGAACGTATGCTTAACTAAGACCAATATATGAAAAAGCTATTTTGAGTTGAAAGCACACCGTCAGAACTTCTTCAGATCCAACTTCATCACCGCCATAGACAAAGAGTTGGCCCCCACAATCATTATTAGATCCATTTTTAGCCCAATGTAAAACAATGACAGGGAGTCTTTTGTTGCTCGACGATAATTGTAGCTTAACAACATCATTAGACGATTTTTCAGCTTTATGATCTTCGAAAGAGGCAGCATTTGATAAGTTCCAAAACATTATATCTCCATCTATGTAGCCAACAGCAAGAACTGATCCATTATTAGATGCCCAACAGAAAGAGCTTATCTCTTTCTCCACTTCTCTATCATCTGACACATCATCAGACAGCTCATGTCCTGTGTCTTTTGAACAATCAACCACTGTTTTGTCCTTTAACAGGAGGTCCGTATAGCCTCTAACAAGAACAATACGATCTTCAGAAGCATCCCATAGTATCATCAACCCATTCGCATATGCAATCAGCAATCTGTGAAAAGATACATTATTTCAAAATGCATGAAGTAGAACAAGTAAATCAAAGTAATGTAGCAATATTCATGGATAATTCCCCTTCTAGATTCATCATCCATAAACCACGTTTTTTTAGGGGCACACACACAACATGATATATATATATATATATATATATAGAGAGAGAGAGAGAGAGAGAGAGAGAGAGATTTAAAACTATACATACAAAATACATGCTCGGTTTAGTGGGGACACCAATGCCCTAAAGTTAGGCCAATGAAAGAGCCAGGAAGGCTCCCCACTCGGGGGGTGTATTAGGGGGGGGGGGAGAGAGGAAAATGATGAAGCAATCAAAGAGAAAAATAAAAAGACATTACTAACACATTTCAAAAGTGAACAAAAAATGGTGAAAGAGCTCAACCTCTTTATGCAATAATTTGTTATTCTTCGTGAATATTTGAGCATACACCATTAAACCTAATTTACTAGTTTATATGTTTACTAACTTAGCTCTTTGTTGTTTCTAGATATTAATGTCTGCTGAATTCAGTGTGTGTCTGTGTTATAAACTTGTCCCGAGGAGTTATCCTGGTTTTGCTACTCTTCAAACCCAGGTCGGTCCATGGCCATGCTTAGTGTTCTAAATGAATAATATAATTATCTATACATAAGCCTCAAATCATGCATGGGCCTACCCAATCCATAGCCTCTAGATGCAAAGTATTGACGTTAGCTACTAGTAGAGAATCGCAAAACCCAAGCTCATGGTTTTGAAATGCAAAACCAGAAAATTTTAATCAGATAAATTTCAAGTAAATCTTGTCTTGCCTATTTCCCTCGCAACTAGGTTGATGGAGAACTCCGACAACAGAAAGATGATTAGGCAATGGCATCCCAGCTGCCTCTGCAAGAACAAATTTTTATACTTAATTTATATATTAGAAGTTACAAAGCTACCTAATTGTCTTGAAAGTAAACACAGCATAAATGGCCACCACACATAATGCAGGTGAGATGCAAAATTAGTGTTATGGCTAAATGTATTAAGTTTTTGTTGTACTCATCAATTTTTTATCTCTGTATTTTCAAATTTATATTGAAGTACTCATGTATGGGATGTTTAGGCTGATCAGCACATAAACATTGGCTGGCATATCGAGCTGACAACAATATACATACTAATAAAAACAAATGGATGTTTGCAAGAGTGTAGTTTGTATTAGATTATCAGAAATAATTCTGATAATCTAATATTGCTCCTACTGAGCAAAGTTCATTGAGGAAAATAAAAATGCCATGGATGCATGCTTGTGACCTGTTTAGTTTATCATCCTCCATTTTGTTCAATGTTTTGATTACTAGAAAGTGACTTGAGCCAATCCCACACCTAGTTTGGTCAAGTTCTTAGTATATACTCATTCTGTCATCCATATCTATATTCGTAAATTTTAGTAGGGAAATCCCTATAAAACCTCACATGTGAAATGAAATATATGAAACATCTTTACAACCACAGAATACTATCGCCAACTAGACTCAGAAAGACAGGTATCACCATAAAATAATTTGAAGTTTGGAGAACTCAGACAAGAATGATAGCCAAATGGTAATTGTAAAATTTTCTCCCTTCAGCATCAACCAATTGTAAGAATATAGCAATTACCAGCTATGATATTTGTGGGAACTCTATATGGTAATTGTATAATTCTTCTGCCTTCAGCATCATACTTTAGCACAGACACCATCCCAAACTCACATCCTATATACCTGTACGGAATGACAGTGTAAAAATGTTTCAAGGGTCAAGATTTCAACTGTATTTGCAGCCAATATAAGCGTAACATGATGCAGCATAAACCACAAAGTATCATACATGTAAGGTGTGCCATAAATGACAGAGAAAGAAGTTATATTAGACTCCCACTGTAAAGTAGAAGCTATTTGCCTGTGTTCCAAATCCCAAACCTGCCAACATCAGTAACCTATTAAACCGATTAATCTATGTCAGTTGGGGGGGGGAATTTGGAAGAATAAAATATAAGAAAGAGAGAAGGATCAATATAACAAGAAATTCTATAAAAAATAGTGAAGACCCATATGAGGTCTAGTAAGTGAAAAAAAATAAAAAATAGTTCACAAGAAATTTAAATGGCCCAAGAAGAATCAATACCTGAATTTCATTTTCATTTGAGATACTGACCAGAAAACCTTGATTTTGTAAGAACTGTGGAAACAGAAAACAAAAAATGTATAATGTTGTCAGAGAAACATTTGCTGAATTAAGAAGCAAACCAGACATGTAAAAATGAGATTGGTGCACAAACTAGATACAAGCAATTTACTCTTTGCATTTAAAACTCACAAACCTCTAAGTTTTTAAAGGGCAGCTGCTTAGGAGATATAAGAAGCGCTTCTATATTGTCACCACCAATCACTTTTATCCTGCCATCCCTGCAGTGAGCAAAGAAGAGAGAAGCTAATAATCATCAAATCAATCACAACCGATGCGTTTGGTGTCAACAAATGCTTAATGTTTCAAGATTCATTGACAAGTCTAATTATGTCAATTCTCACAGCGTTCCCATTGCCAACAGGCTTTGAATTGGGTCGAAAGCAAGAATAGATGCAGTAGATGGGATCCCATAGTGAAGAGTTACGCGTGGACCCAAGTCTGCGGGTGTCAGACTTCCCTGAGGCACATCATGCTGTTGAAAAAACTTTATTAGAAATTGCAAAAGATAAACATACAAGTATTTCTTAATTCATACAATTTATAACGTTAACAAATAAACAAATTAATTTTGCAATGCGATAATTAACGGAAATTAAATTGGACGAGAGAACCTGAGGAGACTGTTGCTGAGCAGTGATCTATTGAAACAATTTGGCAAACATGGAGAAAATCGAAGAGAAAAAAAATATATCAAAACAAGTATATCTTAAATTCATGCAATTGATAACGTTACCAAATTATAAAAATAAAGTTTGCAATTGCGAAAATTAAGGGAAATTATATTGGGCGAGAGAACCTGAGGAGACTGTTGCTGAGCGGTGGTCTTTTGAAACAATTGGGCGAACATGGCCAAAATCGAAGAGAGAAAAAATCATCAAAACAAGTATTTCTTAAATTCATACAGTTGATAACGTTAACAAATAATAAAATAAAATTTGCAATGCGATAATTAAGGGAAATTAAATTGGGCGAGAGAACCTGAGAAGACTGTTGCTGAGCGGTGATCTTTTGAAGCAATTTGGCGAACATGGCGAAAATCGAAGACGAGCTGTTCCTTCTTCTTCTTCTCCCGCTACAACTCGTTGCTTCTGTAACGACTTTTCAGGTATGGTACGGACGATAACTTTGATGCGTCGTGAATTGGATCTTTATCGGGAATTGTGTTCGTGATCGACGGCAACGCAAGGTTGATGGGCCTAGGAGTCTAGGACTCTCGGTGACGGTTAGGTTCGTTTGTTCTACTGGGCTTAGGTACTTTCCTTCGGCAATCTCATAGACAATTTGGGGACCCACAACATTCCCATTTTGCCCCCATATTGCCGTATCTGAAATGGTCCAAATGACTAATTGAACACGCATTCAAAAAACAAAAAAGAACACAAAATTATATTTTCAGAGTTCTTAAAGGGCATGTTCTCGTCATTGGCTTTGTATGATGGTCTTTCTTATATTTAGACCAATGGACTTTAAATAATGCGTGCAGCACTCTCATTTCATCACATTTTTATTTTATTAAATTAATTTAGTTTTATGTTTATTAACTATTAACTTTTTTTTTTTTAAATACAAATTTATCCTAGAGTTAATAAACCGTCTTTATTTTTAACTTCTGAATGCTGATTTTATATTTTTTATTTTTTAAAGGAAATTTCTATCAGTCTCATTCATAGAAATTATAAGCATAAAGCTCTTACAAGCAACTATAGCCAAAACTACGAGGTTACAAGCGTCACAGATGACGTATTACATTTCAAACCCAAAACCAATCCACTAACGCAACTCTTCCTCTTCTACCCGAAAACCTGAATAACATTCACATCCACAACCTAAAAGTCTGAACCATAGCAAATGAGCCAGAGATACCTTTGTCCAATGATGTTAGATTTTATGTTGTGTAATTTGATATTTAAGATCATCTCTGGCAGCATTATGTATTTTACCTAGTGAAAAAAATACTATTCTTTATTTTATTTACTCATTTTTTATACACTTCAACAGCTTTTTTATTCTATTATATACTTTTCTTTAAATATTATTATTTAATCTTTTTTATTCTTTTTATTATTTTTTATTTTTTTCACTTCTCTCTCTCTCTCTCTCTCTCCCTCCACCTCAACCCAAACCTTCCATGACCAACCTCTGCAATTATCTCTTCCCTCTCCTCTCTCTCCCTCCACACCACCACAACTAAGAAAACTTTCAATTTTGGAGCTTAAACAACGCTGTCATAGAAGAAGGATTGGATACTAGAAGAAAGAAGAATTTGATACGGTCGGCCAATGGTGGATCTAAACCCCATCTGCGACGGTAGGTTTTGGTGCTCATGTTGGGAAATTTGTTGTTTGGATTTCAGATGATTTTAGGTATGGTTAATTTGAAGCTAAGAGCTAGATTTCAGATCTTTTGTTTGTTTTGGTGCTCATGCTGGGCATGGCTTAGGTGCTTTCTCTGCAATGGACAGCTCTCTTACTTGCAAAACCATATGGAATCGAAAGCTAATGCAACAAACATGAGAAAATCAAAAGCTTGGTCTTGAGGAATTGGGTCAGTCTCATGGGGTGTAGGTGAGGAAGAATGATTTGATACTAGAAAGAAATATGAAAGGAGGGGTTATTGGGTGGGTTTGTCTAGAAAGCCAAGAATGCCTCGGTGAGGAAGAGGAAGAGGAAGAGGAAGAGGGAGAGGGAGGAGAGAAGAGAGAGAGAGAAAAAAAAAATTAAAAAACATGAACATAGTGTTATAGTGAATAGCTTGATATTGTTATTACTGTAGCAAAAAAGTTAGTTTAGCTCTTCTGGAGCTAATCTGTTGGAGTTGAAAAAAAAAACAATAATAACTAAATATAGTTAATATTACTCTTTTACCTATTCTGCCGGATATGCTCAATTTATTGTAGATTTTAAAGTATATGAAAAGGTTGTAATTTTGTAGTTATTTCAGATAACTAGAGAGAAATCTGGATCTGGATTTTACTCAGCTGATCCCTCTACAATACAATTGGGCTTTTTTTTTTAATTTTTTTTTATACATGCTTTACAGGCCTAACTAATTCTCGTTACGACAAATTGACTTATCTAAAGAAAACCGTAGCCCAACCGATAACCATGCCCATGGCACTCGCCCAAGCTGCCACCTAAGCCCATCTTTGTTCCCCCTGATTACACCATGCGTCCCCACCTTATCTCAGAAGACTCAGATCACGCCAGCTGATATTCTTGAATAATAAACAGAAGCAAGAATCAAGCTAATTCCTACACACCAATTTGTTAAACAAAAGTATTTGAAAGTTTCGAAGTATAATTGGTATTTGTCCCGACAAAGCACAAAAGTGTTCACCCATGGCCATGCTTTAAACCAATAAAGAAAAGATTGCTCCCCTTTAACTCAAACCTGACACCACCCGAGGCATAATTTCCCTCACAACAAGGGAGCAGCCTGCCACTAAACCTCCAAAAAGTTGCCAATTTTTGGGACTAGCCAAACTAAACTAATTCAGAAGCATGCATTTCACCAGTGCTGCTGATCGCAGAGCAGTTCGTTGTTTCCATCTAGATATTCCACTTGCTTTTCCTATTTAATTTAAAACCCCTCCTTACCAAAAAAAGGAAGCTACGTACAAATGATTAATACAACTTATTTGCATCCCACAAATCTCAGTTGGATCAAAGCTGTGTTTACAGAAAGTTAAGTACGAAATTTAACATATTTCATTAACTCAGTGAAAATGACTTATTTATCATCAATATCTGCCTTTCTTTTTCTTTTCTTTTTTTCTTTTTCTTAGTGACGTTTATAAATGACTTTTTTTATGACATATTAATGTATAGATAAAGCTTTTCTTTACCGGGTTTTAATATGTAATTTTTATATGTTTTTTTTAATATGACACGTAATTTTTAGAATTATATGTTTTAAAAGCAAATATTTAATTTAATTGATGTATCTCTACGAGGGTGGGCATTTCTTTATAAATTATAAGCTTGCCCTGTTGCAACTTGCACGGTTAAATAATATATACAAATCTTTCACATACATCGTGACCTCTTCAACTCACAAGCAACAACAACAGCTACCAAACATGTACGGCGCCACCGCAGCCCCGCCACCTACGCCATCAACGCAATCCGACAACCTCCTTGCCACGTCAGACGCCGCCGACGCGCTCTCCAGGCTCCTCCACCGCCTCCCCTCGCCTACTCTCTCCCTCCCCACTCGCCGCTCACCTCCCCCCACGTGTCCACCCATAGTCTCTCTCTCCGGTGATCAAAACCCCTCCACTACTATCACCCACGACGCCCTCCAACTCGGGTTCTTCCAAGTCACCGACCATACGATCCCTTCCCAACTCGCTTGCTCGGCCGAGTCAGAATCGCTCGCTCTCTTTGACCTTCCTCGGGACAAAAAAGAGTCATGTTTTCCCAAGAACTGGCCTCTGGGTTACGAAGGTGGCGATGACGAAGACGGGGACGGACTCGGCGAGTCGTTCCGCTTGGACTCCTCGTGTTCTACTGAGTCGTCAACCGAGTTTTCCTTGGACTCTTTGCGCGAGTTCACTCGCGCTCTGCAGAAGCTCGGGCTGAGGATCATCGAGCTGCTTTCGAGAGCAGTGGGGTTTGAGAATCCTGTGGGGGAGGATCCGTCCCGGTTTTGTTCGTTGATGTGGATTTCCGAGGGCGTACCCGGGAATAAAACGGTCTTGTCGGGTGGGTTTTACCCGTATATAGTGGGTTTACATTATCAAATCAGGAACCAGAAGTATTCGCTGCCGGCGGATTCGGGTTGGGTTCCTGTTTCGCCACAAGTGGATTCAGTCATGATCACGCTTGGCGACATTGCTCACGTGAGTTTTTCTGTTAATTCATTTTTGCCTAAAATATACTCAGTTTAGTTTTTTTTTTTTTTTTTTTTAAATTCAGTTATTCTCTCAAACTACCATCACCAATTTGACAATGTCCTCTCAAATTTTCAACACCTTTTCAAATTGTCAAAAATAGATCAAGATAAGCATGTAGACTTTTCCCCACCCTCTTTTTTTTTTTTCAATGTTGTCTCTTCTTATAAGTTCTAATTTGATGAATTTGATCCTTTAAGTTTTTGTATAATGTTGGTCTCTAAAGTGTCACATGATGGCCATGTTTAAGGTAATTAACCTAAATTCATATTGACAATTCAGTATAAATGTCTCATGTCAGATTTGAGTTGTGTCGAGACATTAGACAAAAAATTATATAAGTTAATCATAACTCAACTCATTTTATTAAACTGGTTAGATCTTCGATATTAACTCAATAATTTTATATTGAGTTTACGTCGAATTCACATGAGTCAAAAATTGCTAACTAGATAATTACCCTATTGGAATGAATGAATCGTAGGTGTGGAGCAATGGGAAGTTAAAGAAAGTGAGAGGGAGAGCAGTGGGGCATTTGGGAGATGCCAACAACTCACGCTGCATATCAATGTCGCTGCTGATCACTCTCCCTATGGACAGTGAAGTCTGTCCCCTCATCATCCCCAAGGCAATATGTGGCGATGACGAAAAAGATGAACAAATTGAAGGCAGCACGGGCGAGGAAGAAGGGAAATTGTTCAACTCCTTCTGTTTCGAGGACTATGCGTGGAGGGTCTACCATGAACGCCTTATCTTCAAAGACCCACTTCACAGATACCGTATCTGATCTTTTGGATTTTTTTGTGTGATTTTATTATTTCAGCATATTCCCTCCCAGTTTGTTTTTAATGATATTGGAGTGATGGTCCTTACACATTATGCTTTTAAGCTTCTTTTTTTTTTTTTTTTTGTGAAAAATGTTTGTGGTATTATAATTCATTTACAAATTCACGTGATAGTTTAATGGGTATCACGTGACATATCATGAAAGTAAATTTAATTGCTTATTGACTGACGTGGTAAATGTCGTTTAAACTGTTACGTCAGTTTGTAACAAATTTATAATAAAATCATTATTTCAATGAATCTGTTCTTAATGATATTGAGTTTTTATTTTTTATTTTTTAATGTTTGGTGAGCAAGGATGCTGGCCAAATTAGTAAGGGGTTAGCTCCCCAATTTTTAAGCTAAAGTAGAACAAGTCAATTGAATTTATCGGAGCTTCATGTAGCATTATGAAAGGCCCAATTCTTTTTCCAAAGATTTGATGAAGCCCCATTGAGTTGTTAATGTCTCAAGGACTCGACGCAGTCCAGTCTCAAGGCCCATGAAGATCTGTTACAAAAATATTTAGGTATCGTTCTCGGCTTTGTTTCTTTCCATTTTAGGACGAAAAATGGGTTTCTTTTCAGGCCCACAAGATGCCTTCTCTAGAAGCGGGCCTCGGTGTTTTAAAGTCGACAACTCCGCCGCTACAAGTCTCAAAATTAATTTGACGATAACCGAACACAAAAGTTCATAAACCCTCCAAATTTATTTAGTAAATCTATTTTGAGGATTAAACGAATAACATAGATGACCCTAAAATGCAGCTTTCCCAGTGTTTAAAACGAGTATGCTATAAGTCTTTCTAGAATCCTCCTAGAATTATTACAAATGTGACGTGATTTTTAAAATCACCGTTGAATTTAAAATGTGATTTTTTCAAACTGTTAACAAATAAAAACTAAAACTATTGTAATTTTTGGGTGGGGGTATCTTGGTATGTAGGGGAAAAGACTCAATCAGATGAAGTGAGATGTAAATATTGGAATCTTATTAATTGATGTAACATACATGGAATCTTATTAAACCCCTTTTGGTATGTTATTTCATTTGGAGGAATGTTTGGTGTGGATACTTTCCCAATTGGTTCAGTGCGGTGGGGCATGCATGTCAACTATCTACTAAAAGGTTTAAGTGTGATGGGAACACCCCGTTTGAAAAATGAGATTTTTTTTTTTTTTTTTTTTTTGCATGTAGGAAGGAAATTGAGAATGAAGATTCAACTAATGATTTCAATTTCATGAGGCGTGGTTCCCAGTCGATTGAACTGATACCCTAAGGAACCATTCACTATAAAAGATTTATGTCATAAATTTATCTTACAAAATCTTTATAGCTATCAAGACTCAATTTGTAAGGCCGACAAACGACTCATTCACCTATCACTACAATGCCTCTAAAACCTTTGACATTTTTGTAGAGGACCACCGTCACAAACGAATCGTATCCGCTTTAACGGTTTAACCCATAACTTGGTGGTTGTCGAATTTAATGCAATCGCACTTGTGATCAAGCCTGTCTGGAACTTAAAAATTAATGCTTCGAAGTCTTGCTTCGAACGGCCTACGATCATGATTGCAATCGATGTATTTTGGACCTTGCTCTTAAAGTGCCTTTTATGTTCTTGTTTGAACGCCTTTCCAACAAGCTTGCGATCGAGCTCTTCTAATCTTCAACTTGAACCAAGTTTTGAATGTCGTCTTAAGGCCGACTTGAACCCTAAACTTAGACTTACACCACAACAAGTTTTGATACTGAATTTGTCAACAGCATAAAACCTAACAGAGGTGAAGGGATACTCTCCTATTCAGTGTATTAAACTGGCAATTTACTTTAATTTTTTTTTAAAAAAAAAAAATTAATGCATTTGACAATCATATGCATTTTGAACACATATCAGTTTGTTATACTAAAAAAAAAAATTAAAAAAAAGATTGTTGAAAATAGAATCATGAATAGTAATATAAGGCAAAGGATGGACTATATTATATCCTGTGGGCACCAAGTTTTATCCAATTGGTTATGATGGTTTGCTATTTTGTTATGAAATTGACTTGAAATGTAAATCCCCTCTCTCTTTCTTGCATAGTTGCCTTAGCTTGTAAAAAAAGCGATATTCCAACCATCAAAGAGACACCCGAAAGAAGCGAAGTCAGGCAGTACCCAAACAAGATGTTGGTGAACTCACACACATGGGGGTTCCTTAGCCTTTACTTTTCTCAAACATAAAGTCACTCCATTAGTATTCTCATTACTTTTGGGTTTCAAACAAATTGTTAACATCATTAAGAGCCTTAATTATGCATCAACTGCAGTTGAGCAGTTCTTGGGACAAAGTAAATATCACATCGAGACCAATGAGCTGCAAATTGAGCTGCTCATGGTCTAGCAAAGGCAGCAGTAAAACAAATCATGAATAGGGTTTAAATAGAAGAAATTGCTGAAGGCATCCGTGATGTTGTAATATTAATTTTTACATGAAAATAATTAATTAATTTACGCCAACTTAAAACATAGAAAATTATTAGCTGAGAGCGTGAACAACCTGGTCACAATGATTTTTACCATATAATCATTCTTTTGGATGGGGCCTACCTTGTCTTAGAAAAAATAATATTAAATAATAATAAAAGTATATATACTCCCATCCAACTACCATGTAATTTGTAATATACCCACCGGTACAAAGAAATGACAACTATTCTTGATTAAATTATTAAAAAATAAAAAAAGAATTATTATTATTTTTTCATTTTAAATTTTTTTTATCAATAGTATATATATATATATTTTTGGCAGGAAGAGACTAGATTGTGACCCAATGGTAATTTAGAGAACATTACAATAATTGAAAGTTGGAAAGAAAGGATATTACAAATTATATGGTAGTTAGGGGAAGTTCACTAACTTAAAGTTGTGCCATTGTAGAAAGTTATTGAGAGGAATGGGGAAGAGAGAGAGAGAGATGGGGTATCCAAAGCTTTGCCTCCATGATAGTATGACTGATATGCTTTTTGCTAGGAACAGGTTGCGTGATCCTAATGAACAAAAAAAAAAAAAAACAAAAAAACAAAAGAAGTGTGATACACATAGTCGGACTGGCCAATGGGGTAAAGTTTTCTTTATAAAAAAAAAAAAAAAAAATTAATCCTAAGAGGATGGAGTTTGAAAACCGTATGCGTTATTTCAAGTCCGATTAAACTATAGTTTAGCATAGGTTCATCAAGACATTAGTGGGACTCAAAACGGCTAATACTAATAGGATTGAGAATTCCCACCTTAATACGTATCTAACCACTTGAGAATTTTTTCGAGGCTATTGAACTACTATCACTGGGTGATGATATAAATCAATTTAAGTCACATCCTCATTTTGATCTCCAATAAAATGACACTATAAAAGCAAGCTAGATGCTAAATTTAATTGAGGGGAAGTCCAAAATTGTCCAGTTTGATTACAATGTCACAAGCCATAGAGAATCACTAGACATTTCCCTGCATTTTTTTCGTTTAGCTACATAATTTTTTTTTTTTAATATTAATTTCTTGTTTTGAGTAATACTTCATCTCATCTCAAATAATAAGAGTAAAATGAGATGCATCATGCCACATTTCTCATTGCTTGTATAGTCTTGAGTAGTTATGTTTCATTGACCTTCCTGGATACACCAACTCCACGAAATAAATCCACACCGAAGGTTTCAATGAAGTGAAATTAGGTATGACTTATCACAAAAATAAATAAATAAATAAAAATGAATTCGTGATCCAATTATAGTCATATCATCATCTTTAATTTTGTTTAAAAAAAACAATATTCGACACATTTTCATTTGGACAAAGCTTTCCTCAAATAAATATAATATATATTTTTAGAATATGTAATTCTCGCACACAGTTTACGTAACTGCAAAGAAAGAAAGAAGAAAAGGTGACCTCTCCAAAGATTTTGACCATTTGTCTCCATAGAATCTGGGCTTCTGTTTGCCATTTTAAAGCTTTTCACTGTTCAATCTTCCCCTTCCCCAGTCTGATAGACAGTAACACTCTGTCTACCATAGATCCAGAACACCTCCATACCTTTCATCGGACTGAGATTGGGACCGACTTGGGAAAGCTTTGAAACCACTCCTCTCTCTCTCTCTCTCTTTTGCTGTTTGTTGAAGAAGGAGAAGGAAGTAGTTAGGGAATGACTATAAGAAAATGAAGTGAGAAAGACAAGACTCCTTCCATCATAAGGCAAGCCAGTTTCTTCAAGACAAAACCATCTCACCAAACCCCAATTAAAGAAAAATTATGCTTAATTCAACCAACCCTACTCTCTCTCTTTCTCTCTCATGTTGCTCATTTCTTTCTCTATATTTCCATCTCTCTCCCATTTCTTCTCTCACCCTTCCTCTGTTCCTCTCTCTCTCATGCAGCCACCTCGCCGCAGAGGACCTCTGTTATTCTCCGATACAGGAGCAATGAAAGGCCGCAAGAACAACAACCTCTCTGTCTTCGTTGTCGTGTTTTCGGTTTTCCTTTTCGGGGTCTTCATGTACAACGAAGACGTGAAGTCCATTGCAGAGTTTCCTTTCTCGAGGCCCAAACAAGAAATTCAAGAGGAACCGTCCAAACCCACTGCCCCAATTCAAGAAACAAACAAGAAGGACGACGTTGGAAGTGGGGTCTCGGTTTCGATGAAATCGAGAACGAAACTCGAAGAATCCCAGGAAGGGAATTCCGAGGAAAAACAGGACACGGTCGTCGATTTGAAATCGATTCTGGGAAAGGAAGAGGACCAAAAGATCGAATTCCCGGCTGTTGAGGAAGATGATGAAGACGTTGAATTGCCACCAGAAGAGTGTGATTTGTTTACAGGAGATTGGGTTTTCGATAACGTCACCCATCCTCTGTACAAAGAAGATGAATGTGAGTTTCTGACGGCCCAAGTGACATGCATGAGGAATGGGAGAAAGGATTCTCTGTACCAGAACTGGAAGTGGCAGCCCAGAGATTGCTCTTTGCCAAAGTTAGCGAGTTTGAATTCTTTGAATTCTTGAATTTTTTTATTTTTATTTTTATTTTTTTCTATTGATTAATGTTATTTGTGCTTATGGTTTTGTGTGTTGGTGTCAAGGTTCAAAGCAAGATTGCTGCTTGAGAAGCTCAGAGGAAAAAGGCTTATGTTCGTAGGAGACTCGTTGAATAGGAATCAATGGGAGTCCATGGTTTGTTTGGTTCAATCTGCTGTTCCTGCAGGGAGAAAGAGCTTGAAGAAATCTGGCTCTCTCTCTGTTTTCAGAGTTGAGGTACCTCTCTCTCTCTCTCTCTCTCTCTCAGCCTTAGATGTTTTGGGTCATTTTCTTCTTTACAAAATTAAACTTTAATTAAACAAAATGTGCACAGTATTAAATACTTTCTTTTTTGTCTTTTCTAATGATGATTAATCATAATGGTGATACACGGGTTTGTTTGTTATTGGTACTTTATTGCGTTTTTTCTTTTTCTTCACCTCGATTGACATAATAATAATTTCGCATTAGCCACCTAGATAGACCAGACACATCACCAATTCACTTGACATTTTCAAATGGACAAATTCCCTACAACCCTACAAATGGACACATCACCAATTCCTTACAATATCATAAGCAATTGGAGAGGCCTACAATGAGGCCCATTGGATAAGTAATTTGTCTTTAATTTTTTCGTGCAATTTTTTTTTTAAAAAAAATGTCAATTTAATAGGTTAAATAAAAAATAAAAAAGGGTTAAAATTTTTTTCACCCATTTAATTTGAAGAAAAATTCTATCCTTTTCAAATGTATGATGGTTAGGAGGGAGGTCACATAACTGAGATATGACATGGTAGTTGGAGGACAAGAACTGGCATTGCTTTGGCATGCCGCCATGAACATATACATACTGATGACATGTCAATTTGTAGGGCTATAATGCTACAGTGGAGTTTTATTGGGCTCCATTTTTAGTTGAGTCAAATTCAGACGATCCAAACATGCACAGCATATTGAATCGGATAATCATGCCCGAATCAATCAAGAAGCATGGAGTTAATTGGAAGGATGTGGACTACCTGATCTTCAACACGTACATTTGGTGGATGAACACTTTCAACATGAAAGTTCTGTAAGTGCTGACCTAATTTTGCTCCTTCTACGCTATTGTATTTATGTAAAAGATCGTTGGGGTTGATTTCTTTTATTTCTGATCTCGTGGAAAAGGCGAGGATCGTTCGATGAAGGGGCCACAGAGTACGACGAGATCGCACGGCCAGTAGCGTATGGGAGGGTTTTGAGGACGTGGGCTAAATGGGTGGATAAAAATATAGATCCTGAACGAACTATGGTCTTCTTCAGCAGCATGTCTCCTCTGCATATCAAGTAATGTTTCATTCATTAAATCTTATATTATCTATTGATTTGCTGGGTCTCAGTTTTCATTGTTCTTTAAACTGAAACAATAAAAACAAAATTTGATCAACCAAGTAAGAGATGATTTATCTCCAACCCAGTCTATTAAACTGGAATCTATTCTTAAAGATCACAATTTCTAAAAACAGATATCAGTTTAAAAGACTGGGTTTAAAGAATTTTCTTCAACTCTTTTTGAACGAAAACGTTCTCCATCTAAATGATATATAGAATTAATCCATTGAGATAAAAGTAAGATGAAATATATGGTATAACTCTATCTAGTTTTCATTTCAAATTTTTATTCAAATCGAATTAGGCCCAAGAGATTTGTTGAGAAATTGCACTGAGCTCAGCAAATTACCTGCTCTAATTATTGCATTAGGTGAGCCCTGGTGGTTGATACCGTGGGCCAGTGACCTTTAAATGCATGATTTGATGTCACCTAGGTCTTTTTCCAATCTTTGGTTGGTTTAACCACTATATGCTTCTTAATACTCCAATCATGATCATATGTTTAAAATTATGTATCCTTTTGGGACTTTTCTGCAATTGTAATAGGAGTGAGGACTGGAACAACCCGGATGGCATAAAGTGTGCTAAGGAGACTACCCCAGTTCTAAACATGTCCACCCCATTGGAGGTAGGCACGGATCGAAGGCTTTTTGTTATTGCAAGCAATGTGACAAAATCAATGAAAATGGGCGTCCACTTCATAAACATCACCACCCTTTCGGAGTACCGAAAAGATGCACACACATCAGTCCACACCATCCGTCAAGGCAAGATGCTAACAAAGGAACAACAGGCTGACCCGGCCACCTATGCAGATTGCATCCATTGGTGTCTTCCCGGGTTGCCCGACACGTGGAATGAGTTCCTCTACACACGTATCATCGCAAAATCTTGACATGTGCAAATTCATAACTATTGTCCATTCATAAATTTTTTTGTTGGGTTCATTCACTCACCATCTCAGTTTTTGTTCCCCTTGTAAGTCCATGTAATTTCCCTTCAGTTTCCTCCTTTAGCTTTCTAGGGCTTGATTCTAGGGTTGAACCATTGAATTTTTTGGGTTCTGCCTATTTGGGAGGTGGGAGTTGAGCAAGCCAAATTTCTGCCAACTAGGCAAAATTTGCCTAAACGAGAGACAACAAAATGGGCAGTTGACACACCTATCTGAATTGTTCAATGTATACCAAAGAAAATAAAATAACTACAAATTGTATGTAAAGCACAGTTACTTGGTTTTGTACATTTACTTTTAACTTTTGTCTCCGGTCCAAATTTGGATATGTTTCAGATTGTTTTAGGATCCATGTTATTAAGCTGCCCAAATTCAGGCAACTTAAAAAGATGGGGCTATAGCACCCACTTGTTCCGAGCAGCTTAGAATGCTAGACCCAATTGTTCAGAACAAATGAGCCCTGCAAACCCTTCTCTTAAGCTGCCCAAATTTCTATGAAATTTGGAATTTAATAACAAGGGATCTCAATCCTTACGGATTAACCAAAGGGTCAATTCCATTTGGAACCAAACCTATGTAATTTTGCCACCCCTACACTGTCGCATGATCATTCGTCCAATCTTCATGAAAATTTTGCTACGACGTTGATTCTTAACTTGGGAACAAGTCTAGGTCACATTCTAAGAATGACTTGGATATAACACAGCAACAAAGCTCCGCCCATGCAGGCACAAATTGCTGGTAACAATCTGATACACTGCCCATTCTTTCCCTCTTATTAAGCTCAATTACCAAAAAAAAAAAAAAAACTGAACTATACAAGAGGAAGTTACCAAGACATGGAAAGAGCCTCATGGTAACATGCGATATGAATAGATACAAAATACGGAAACCATACAGAAACAAAAAACCAGTAATAATTACTAGAAGACAACCATGGCAATGATAAAGGGGATGAGTAAATAGCGGGGCCACACCTACTAGTTGTTGAGCCGCAGTGGGACCATGTGTGCTGCTTGAAGGAGAGTGCACGGTGCCAGAAGATGGCGGCCAGGGCTGGAAGGTGGAGAGGCGGTGCTGCTGCCAGTGACGTTAATGGCTAGTTTTTGACCTACGTTGTAGTGGTAGTTGTAGGTGCTTGTGAAGTAATGCTCACCGATCATCTTGAGGGTGATAGCCCAGCAGGACTCACGCTGCTGACTGACAAGAAGAGAAGGACTCGTCTATCTCACCAATGGCAATGATGTGAGTGCTTGGAAATAACATACGCAAGAAGGGAACCAAAGATGACGATATGAGCTTGGGCTTGATTTTCTCGACTGCTATCTTGATCATAGAAGGGGTTGGTACCCCAAACCACTGAAGGTACCATGAAAGAAGTATTGAACCTTTCTCTCCCTGCGATCCACCGATGGGCCACCTTCCAGAGTTCAAATAATTACAGAAATCGTCCTTCAATGCTGGAGAACAATTTAGGAGCTCGTCTACCCGCTTCCTAACAGACCCTATAAATTTAGATTGAACAATGCCACCTCTAGAAGTGATCAATCTTCCACTTAACAGAGCCTCAGCGTAGGTCAGTGCAAGCTGTAAGCAGAAACAGGCAGTGAAAAATTATTCTCCTGATAATTCGTGAATAAAACCAAAGGCAGCACTGGCACAATTAATAGTATATGCATACATTTCCATAACTTGCTATATAATTATTATTTTCAATGGAGTAATTGGGTTTTATCCATCCAATCTGATTACGATCAAATATTAAGAGATTGATTTAAATTTGCATTGTCAAAACTGGTTCGATATGAAAATAAAATCTTAGCCGGGTCCAATTCAGATCGGATCCTCCCAACCACCAGTCCAATTTTGGTTGCTTATCAACTTAATGCAGAAATCTAGTTGTTTCAGCACATACCCAGACAAATTTTTGCAATATCTTGATTTTCAGAATACATTTACTTGGTACAATTAGCAGAACAAACTGCAAGAACTTGGGAAACTTACCTTTAGACTAGAGATAAACAGTGAGTCAACAAAAACAACAGTACCATTGGTAACTTGATCAGTCATAGATGCAATTGTCGTGTATAATGACAAATAGACCTGCACAATATCACGGCAGAAAGAAAAGAGAAGTTTCCATAAGGTAGGAAATGCAATCTGGCAAGCATTCAATAAAATGATGCAAGCATAAACGAGTTACATTTGTTCCATCAAAGAAAAACTAAGGGTCCACGTTTGACAAACGAGTTTTGGAAAATTGATTTGGTGGGGGCGACGTTTGACACATGAGTTGTATGTGGGGTTCACAGAAGGCATTTTGACTCAAATAATCACAAGATAACAACATATTTATGCTACCACTATCAGGCGAACTAACTTGGTTATTCAGGTTAAACTGTAGAAGGCACAGAAATTAGCTCGTCTTCGCCAAATTTTATAGTTACCTGTAGAAGAGCTGGTCTGTCCTTGCTCACGCACTCAAATAATACTTGCAAGCAAAATTCCTGGAAATCAACATCGGTTCTGCAAAGATTTTCAATGAGCAGAATAAAGGAAAAAAGAAATGAATCCTCTGCTCAAGGTGAGAAAAAGAAAAGATAGCAGCATTGTATGTACTTCAGTTAGCACTATTCTTATAACTCGACATGTTCAATTAGAAGGTTGATTTATTCTATGATTCTACAGCAAGTGCAGATTTTAGTAATCGATAACCAAGTTAAGCATTGCATACATGAAATCCTTTCGTACCAATCCACTCTATGATGTACTGCACGTTTGTTCCAAACTTCTATTCACAACTTTCAGAAATTTCTACATACCAAAAGCATATTTCATGTGCACGTATATATGTATTAAGCTACATTTGTGTTAGTCAAATCAAGAATAATAATCGAACTGGGGGAGCTTGCCAGGAAGGCTTGGTTCCATTTGTTTTGCAACTTCCAGCAATTGTCAGTTATTCTACACATTGTTGGACACTAGTATCAATCTGCACTATAGGTATGGTATTGAAAAATATTCTCAATATATTATATTCGGGGCTTATCTTTAAATCCAATAAGTTACTAGTCTTGAATAATCCTCTCATTCATAGCCAATTAAAATGGAACCCCAAATGTTTTCACTGTGAAAAATAGTTACCAATAAGTTGTCGCATTAAATATTCTTAGAAGAAGGCAATGCTCAAACATGCTGGTAATGAAACAAAATTCCTTGCCTTGAATTCCTGAACTTTGAAGGCAGTTTTAACATTTAAATGGTGTACTGTTCGTGATCATGTTATATGTAAATATAATACAAGGAGAAAACAAATATACAAGCAACCTAACTCAAGAAGCATCTAATGTATAGCAGGATCAAGAATATTAAAAAACAAGAACATGAGTGAATTCACATAAGACCAACATTAGAGGGTTTTTAAATCCGAGAAATCAAAAACAACAAGGCCACTTAAACAAGGGGTGAATACAAATATACTTGCCTGCTATTCCAGGAAGGGTCGCAGCAGAGTTGTGCAAAAGCTATTAAGCTAGGATCAGAGGAGAAGGTACTGACCAACTGATCAACTGTTACAGAACTAGGCCCATTGCAATGGACAGTACTTGGATCACATGCTGTAGAGCTTGTCAAGCCAAATACCTGAATAAAAGATAACTTGATACACACTGAATGATCTTAGATAAACCAGTAAATTGTCTATATGTGGTAAATTACCAACCTTGTGCATTGCCCGTGACAGCAGAGACTGACAGCCCACAGGATCATCAACATACGAACAAGCTGCAACCTTTCGTTTGACATACAGAATGCCAGAATTAAATGGGTTATTCTTGTCCCTGAAAGTCCACCAAGGTTTATCTGTTGAAAAATAAAAATTTAATCAATCTGAAGCATCTTAAATACAATGAAATAATCAAAGCAGAGCAGCGATTTATCTGTTAGACATTAACAAGAAAAAAAAAATCCAAGCAGTGGAATCCAACTACCTTCAGGGTAAAGCTCTATTACTTGAGGCCAGTACCGAGGGCCACAAACACGTATTGTCTTCAACTGCAAGCAGCATATCAAATAATCCTTTAGTACCAAAATAACTTTCCCCAGTACGACAAATTTAGCTGAGAAGACTCTATCCAAGGTCAATCAACCATGAGAAATGTGTAAGGGAAAGGAAATCAAAAGGCAAGTCCACGATAAGAAATTATGTATATCCTGCAGAGTTTATTTATGAACATATGGAACTTACAACAGCACGTTCTGGCAGAAGGCAAGGGGTAACCTCACAAAAACTTGTTTCCGCATAATGTTCAGTTTCCCTAGTAGTAACTTCAAGAGGGGCATACACCGGTAGACCAGTGTCAACATCAACTGTCTGGACCCAGCGAGCCTCAGTAGCAAGGACGTACAAGTGACGGAATGCCTGGACATAAACTTCCTTCAGAAAAACAAAGAAAAGTAACAATTGGACAAAGTAGGAAGGGGAGAAGCATGCTTCAAGCCTCCCATCACAGAAATGGTCTGTGTAAACTGGACCGGAACTTACGCCGATTCCCCCATTAACCCAGTTCAACCAGCCGATCCAGTTTTCAGAACACTGCTCATGAGGCCTATTAATATGAAATGAGACTGACTTGAACAGTTCAAAACCAATTTAAAATTTTTACGACGACGTTGTTGCACTTCAAACTATTCCCAGTTTATCTACGAAATTTCTCTACTATATGTTCCTGATCTTTAACTCAATCACAGATAGTCATACCTGAAGGTGGCATCGATTGTCATTTGGTCCAGTAGGCAAGCGTGGATAAAGAGTGATCAGTAAAGAAGCAACGGAACTGTTGCTTGTTGAAAACGTTCGCTTTCCTCCCCCAAGAAATAAGAAACCAATGGCTAAGCTTACCTACGATCACGTGAAGTTTCAACAGAAAGCCAATCAGCACAATTTATCTCTCAACTTAAAATGAAAACACTTAAACATGGTGCTGTTATCGAGCAAGATGCCCACCTGAATGCAAAATCCACCACATATGACAAATGTAACCAGATATACCTTTAGGTCAACAGTGACCCAAACATGTGTCTAATGCATTCCATATTATTTTAAGACTGAAGGGATCTTATAGAAATGGTGAGCATTGCGCCTTACGCTTTTAATAAAATTTCTCTTATCAAAAAAAGAGAAATGTTGAGCATCTTCCTCACATAACGTGAGAAAGGATTTGACCATATTTTCACATCACAAAGCGCTCTGCAAGTAATACAATTGAAGGAAGCAGAAAATTACAAAAAATCCACAGTTATCGTTGCCTCAGTAATTAATGAAAGCAATTCACAAGGCAGTGCAAGCCTTATTAATATCTTAAACACGTGGTTGAAATAAAGGGATACATCTTACTTTCCCTTTGATGAACTGCATAATTCATTGTCCTGGATCAAACAATCATTCAACTTTATCCTTACCATTGTTTTGTAACACATTTCTTGGTTTATGATCTTAAAGTTCAAGGAACACATCCAAAAGCATTTTTTGTATCCATAAGGGCTTGCAAGTTTTTCTCCATGTTCCAGGAGAATCATGAAAAGCCCATAACAAATCCAGTAGTGGGTCTGACATCTCAAAATATGATAAAAACAGTGAAGATGAGCGGTTCTAGAAACAATATGAGATCTGATGAAAACTAAACAAAAACTTACAGCCATCTGAATACCATAATTAGCATGCCCATCAGCAGAGTTTCTACTGCGGAGAAATCTCAATAATCGAAAGGTTTGCAGATGTCCAGAACCAGCCATAATCTGCTCCCTCAGAACATTTGTACCAGGCAATAAGCCACAGTTATCATTTTCAGAACAGAAAACAGCAAAATTTAATAATGATGACGATGATATGATAGTAATAGTAAAATTTAAAATCAAACAGTAATTTCATTTACCACGGAGAGGGAAAGAACAATGAGGTGAAGACATATCTCCAATGTGCCCCTATCAATGTACTGAGACAATCCCTTTGGGAAGGTATTTCCACTTGTAGCAGAAACAGGCTTGATCTATAAACATTAACTATATCACTTATGTCTAAATAGACAGATAAACTTATGTTAAAATTAAGCAGCCTCATGCTTAAGGTCAAACCTCATTAAGGAAATAGATAGCATATTCATAAAGTAACTCCTGTGCATCTCCATTCTTTGTACCAGCATATCTCAGCCCTGAACATGAAGATAATAAACTTGAAAACATAGATAACAAAAACAGATCTAACTTAAACTTCTACTAATTTGCTACAAGAAGATTCAAAAAGAAGCAATAAAAGAAAATAATGGCAACCATAACAGTAAGAATACATCATATAAAAACAATTCGAAAACATGTTTAGGACGCTTCTAAAACATTGATTCTAACTTGTTGACCATGTATTTAACGTGCTAAATCAATCAATCAAATAATTTTTGAATCAATTTAAAGTATGCAAAACATGAACAACATGTTGCTGCAGAATTTTGGAGCAGCACTTTTTTGATGCAATAATTTAATCATGCATTAAACATGCATCCAGCCACTTGGGATGATCCAATCAAGGTCCTAACATGTTATTAGGCATGGCAAAGGACCAAGGACGATCATATTTGAGTGGCAGGGACTGCTGGAAAAAGTTCCAGCAGCAGCACCAAATTTACGCAGTATGCCTGAATGCCAGAAGTTTCAAAAACTTCAATCTAAGCCCTACTTTCTATGAAGCCCCACTCTGATACTAATTGTTGGGCTTCTGTGTATAAAACACAGCAGAAGAATCCCAGGAATTAGCTTCAACAGAGCAAGGTATGGATGTATCCAATACAAAAATTATGCAAGAAGCGTACTTACATATGGTAATTCGGCTACTCCTCGATGTAGAGGGGCTGATTTGATTTTCTCTACCAAACTCACTATGCACCACTAGGGTTAGGGTTTTGAGACCTCTATACCTTCTCTCAAATATCTAAGAGTGGGGGCTATGTAGTTGTGTGTATCTTAATGCCCACATAAGCTCCATATTTATAGGCATATGTGAGTTAGTGGAAGTTGCTAGGGAAAACCCTAGCCACTGGAAGGCCCTAAGTACACCGGAAGTAAGGCGGATCAAACAATCCCTATTTCTTTTTTTTTGGATAGGTAATCAAAGAGCTTTATAAAAAAAAAAAAAAAAAAGCGTAAAGCAGTCCTAAGTACAACGGAAGTATACACAAGGACACGAATAAAAAAAAAAACCACATAGCAACCCAAGACACACAAAACAAACCCCACCAAAAAGGCCTATAACATGAAGGCCTCCAGGCGAGAAATGATATTTTTACAAAAACTAAGGACTGACTCATGACAAAAGTTACATTTCATCTAAAAAAGGGAATAACCACTTACCAAGAGAAATACATGCTCCAGTCACAATATTAACATAAGCCTGGACAAATGCTTCCATTTCCATATCATCGATATCAATGGCATCAACTCCGAGGCCTTTGACACCATTTTCGACAATTTCAGGAATCTGGGACTGAATCCAATCTTTGGAAGGATGAATCCTACAAGAAAACACCTTATCATCTTAGATCTAAAGAACAGCAAAAATGGTCACAAGTTCAGTTGTTGAAATAGTTCACAAGACTAGCTCTACCTGCTCCACATTATCAGATTCCGAGCAATGACACGGAGCATTATGAAGTCAGGCCTCACATATTGCAAGTCAAACCGAGTATGAGGTATAGAAAGCTTTGACACAATTTCCTCTGATTCAGTCTGTTATAAACATGGGGCAAACTGAGAAAATCTTGATAAAGGACAATGAAAATGTGAGGCATTTACTTATCAAAAAAAGAAAAATAAAATGTGAGCCATTTTGTACTTATGAATGGTCTAGAACTGATGAACTTGTTATTAAAAGTTCATACAAATCAACTCAGTAGCTCCTTCATGGAAAAGTCACCTTTAAAAACATTAAAGCAAGAGCAATTGTAGCTCCAGGTGCGGTGACATCAATATTGACTGCTGTTGCATCCATCATCTACAAGATAACAAGAGGATAAAAAGAAATGTGAATATCACTTGCTCAAAAAGAAGGAAATCCACAAATGTTTTTGACACATGGTTTAAACTATGGAAAGAGTGAACACGCGAAGCTATTTAAATCACACTACCTTCGCAGCACCACGACTCTGTTCCTCTGTTGATAGAGTCAAGAAAAGGGACCGCTCCTGATGAAGAATAAAACCAAAAAGAAAATTAATAATTCAAATTACAAGTAACATACATCAAATAGACTAAAGAGCATTTAGATTTCAGCACTATAAATTCAATAATACCAATCCAGATTATCTGTGAGGAATAATGAATAAAACATAAATTTAACAGCATACATTACAAATTTCTTTGCCACCGATGTAGTGGAACAATCGATCAACTATTGCGTCCATGCAACCAAGTGCATCTTCACCCCGACCTTCAGTTAACAAAGCACTGTTAGCTAAGACAGATTAACAAAATTCAATTAATAGTAGTGTCTACTACTCATACCCAATAAAACAAGACCCAGCGAAAATCCTGCAGAAACAGCATAACCCTCCCTTTCAAGGACATTATCACCTCCACTTCTACGACCAATTTCACCCTGTAAAAAGAAATGACATTGATATACAAGGCCAACTATACGTCCAATAAAGCTAAATAAAGATACTTATACACTGTTGAAGTAAGGAACCATGGAATACATATATGATATAGATTCCATTTTGAGAGAGTTGAAAAAGCCCTATGTCGTTGAAATATTCTATACATCTATCCTTTCTCAAGGCATACTCATACTCATTTTCGTATATAATGAATAACATAACCCAAAATGTAGAAACAAATAGCACAAAATCCCATATTGGTCCTAGACTATGTGTCCAATTCTAATTTCATAATGATTGTTTCAATGTAGTCCTTAAGGTTTTCAAAAGCAGCCCCATATTACCTTTAACTTGCCTTACTGTCACTATGCAAATGACAATTTTTTTAAAAAACAGCCCCATACTACCCTTAATTTGCCTTACTGTCACTAAGTAAATGACAAAGCTATTTAGCAAACGCTTTTTATACAAGTCTTTATAGTGCTTATATGCCACCTCAAGTTACATGCTGTTCTCACAAAATCAAAACATATAAAAACAAGTAACATCTAAGTTAAGAACCACAATGTTATCTATTATTTTACACTTTTTTTAATATTAAATTCTTGTGTCTTCATATATTTCGATTTTGTGAGACCTGTATGTGGCCTTACATGCCATGTCAGCATTATAAGAGCATGCATGCAAAAGAACATCTGCCAAATTGATAATTATTGTTGTCATATTGAAGATAAGATGAGATAAAGATAACATTGAGACAATCTTAAAATTTCAACGACTAAATTGAAACAATTGATAGTTCAAGAATGAAGTTGGGGTTTAGTACCCAAAAAAAAAAAATCATGAGCAATCCATTAGCATAGCATCGAGACAAAAAAGTACCAATAGAACTTGCATTGCATGCGGGTCCGCCGATCCTTCATGAAGAAGCCCAAGTGACATTAATGCTGCTGACTGGAGCATCAACAAAAGAGTGCAAGGTAAAAATCAATATTGGAGAGTTCACAAGTAACCCTTCAAATCTGATTCTACTAAACAAAGAATCAAATGCATCAGCATCATGCAAAAGCTGCTTGGAAGTTGTAGGTAAACATATTATCAAATATAGAAACAATTTTTTTATATAAGTAATGTCATGTCATAAATAAGGTGGAGAGGGTTGCAACCCTAGTACATAGGGAGTATACAAGAGAACCCCTAAAATCCAACGTTCTATCTTCCCAATAACACCGTCCCCATATATGTTTGGCCTTATAGGATGCCCTCAACAAAAGACCAAGATACTTCAAGGGCAAGGACATAACCCCATAATCCAGAATCCCAGCCAGCCCAACCCATCGAAACCAATTCCGACTTGGCTAAGTTCGTCTTCAAACTAGACACAACTTCAAAACATAAGAATGAGCTCCATAAATTGCAAAGATGATTTGGGCCGGCCACACAAAAAAGAAAGGTATCATCAGCAAACAAAAGATGGAAGATATCAACCCATATCCCTATAGAGATGCCAGCCAACAAGCCCCCACTCACTGCAGCTGAAATCATCCTATCTAACGTCTCCATCACTATAACAAACAGCAAAGGAGACAGAGGGTCCCCTTGCCTCAAGCCACGAGAGCTGCTAAAGAAGCCTCTAGGAGAGTCGTTTACCAAAACCAAGAAACGCACCAAGGAAATACAATAAACTGTCCATGAGCACCACTTCCCCCCAAACCCGCACCTTTTTAGCATGTACAACAGAAAATCCCAATTAACATGATCATAAGCTTTTTCTAAGTCAATTTTAGAATATAAATTAACTTTGGTGCTCTTATGCTCAAAACATATCCATATACAAATCATATGGGGAGAAAACAAGTATTTGCAAAAGATAAACTTAAGAGGCAAATTGAGAGGGTAATCAAAAGACAACAGCTCATGATGCATACCTGCAGAAGGGTTGGAAACTCCAACTCTGGATAGGAAGATGGAGGAGGTTGATCAGGTATATGAATATAAAAAGACTGCCATGGGATAATGCAAAAAGATCAGCTTAAACTATGTGCAACATATATTATGAGTGAGTACAAATCAGGAACAAAAAAAATAAATCTAGAACAAATAAACTATAGAAATTATAAATCCATGTCTACAATTTGCACTGAAATAATTCAACTGGATATCTACAAGTAAACTTGATGTCAAGTTTGCTGGCTGCTCAAAACACAAAAGCCCTATAATTACATGCTTGGACTGTTTAAAACTCCTATCATCAATTTGGAGCTGCTCATTCACAACAAATATGGTGTACTTAACGAAAAGATAAGAAAAATGGGCATTGAGAAAATGTGACAAACAATAATCCACCGCATAGAAGCAAAACAACTTGAACTTATCAATCAATATACAAAATATAACATACAATAAAATGGAAGTTTTCCATCATAAAAATAGGGAAAAATAGTTTTGATGCAAAAATGTGAAGTTGAAAAGGTAAGCAACAAAGACAGATTTCTGAGGCAAAGAGAACGAAAACCATCAAGTTGCTTTTGCTAAAAAAGAGATCAGTATAGAAGGAAAGGTGAAGATCAAAAGATTATATGTTTTTACCTTTGTTATTGCTTGTTGCATTGTCCCCCTATAAGAAGCTGCCAGGCCAAGCATTAATCCTGCAGTTGTGCTTTCATGTTCCTAAAAAAGCAGTGTGTCAAGAAAGCAAAATGAGACTCTGATTGTAGAAAGAATAAAAGAGAATAGAAAAAGATGAAGAAGGAGAAAATGGAAAGGAAGGCATTAAACAAAAGACACGAATGTCTTTTATACAAAACACCTGTGTACAAACTTAACAAAAATCCATTTAAGTCCATCAAACCATTGTGGCAAAGCAAAATTAGCAATAAAACAACCAAGGAATAATACTTAGCTTTATAAATGTTTCACTACAAGTAAAGTCTAATGAATTGTACCACGCTGCTTGTGGAGCAAATAAATGACATTAAATGGAGACTAGTTGTAGCACCCAGCGTAAGAAAAATACAAAAAGAATATAGAAATTAGAGTTTGAAGATAAAATAATAGAGATAAATATATATATTTTGGTGTAAATGAATGGAGCACAGTGAGGCTCATAGGCTTTTAATTGACAAAACGTTAAGGTTTTGGAGTTTAAAAGTTTAAAAGATTTTGAATTTGTGATGTCGCGTTCAAACAAGATTTCACTGCATTCGAACGCAAAGGAATGTCCATGTTCATGTGATGAGTTTTGAAAATAATCTTTCATACTTGAAAGATTACTTTTCCATTTTAGTTGCAAAGGACTTCTTATTAGTTATGAGAAAAAAGAAGTGCACACTCATACCTACTCATTGGTTTCACACCACTGCCTTATCAAGCATAAATGTTAGTGAATTCAGCTTGACATACATAGCTAACCCATTTCCTACAAACTCAACTTTCTGGATAGGCGACCATTGAAGTATCAGAGCCTATTCTATCTATAGATGTTTCTGGTGATTCCTTCTGCTCTACACATTAAGGCTCACAATCTGTTTATAATTGTTGCAAGTCTATATGCGAAGGGAAGTGTTAGTGTGTGTTAAGCTTGATACACATTGTTGATGTGATCTACTATCAACTTAAAACTTTTTGGACAGTCAAACAAGAGTAGGTTTTAAAACCGGCTTCAGATATACTCAACAGAATAGATTATAACAAATCAAGTAGGATTTCAACTACCAATAGATCACCAAAGGTAACTTTAATTTACTCCATTAAAATACTGATGCACTACATCTAATTTCCCCATACACTACATTTCTTTAAAATCACCAACACTTAAGCGAAAAATATACTTGAATGACCCAAAAGATCCTTAGAGAAGCAGCACAAATATGACTCAATCTCAGATTTATGAATACTAATTTAAGCAAAAAAATTAAACCCTGAAACAGAGCGACACATCACATTAATAGTAGAAAATTAACCTTTGGAAAAGAAGACTCAAGGAATAAGAGGCACTAAAACTAAAGATGATAAGTGACAAAGATCATGGTAACTCCACCTGATTATAATACTGGTATATGTCAGTAATATTCAAAACGCGCAAGTATCCATGTAATCCTAATGCAAGAAGAAGGCCAGCATGAATAGCATTTGGTTCCTCAGGTCTATTATATATTATCCAAGTTCTTGACATTTTACCCTGCAAATGAAAGGTCGATATACATCACCTAAAATTAAAGATATACTATATATAGGTAAAAATACAGATATAATGCAAGAAAAACAAAAAACTTGCTTTCACTATATGGAAGAAAAACAAGTGGATGGGATCCAAATGAATAGAAACAACGAACTTGCTTTCACCATATCTATATAGACTGCATTAGAAATACCAAGAATTTAATTCACAATAGAGAAAATCTATTTAACTCTTTAAAAAATAAAGATAAACCTGAAGGGGGGCCAGTCTTAGTCCAGCTGCAACAGCATTGTGAAAGTCAGGCCAAGACTTAATTTCTTGTACATTCCGTAAGTTTGGATCTAGATTAACCTACAAAGGGACCAAATAAAAATGTGTAAGTGATATGTGAAGGTAAAAACATTTGAAAATGAAAACGAGGAAAATATGGAAAAGTCAAAAGTCAAAATAACAAAATATGGCAATGAATGGAGAATAAAAAACAAATTAAAGAAAGGAACCTTTCAAACCGAAATGACTAGGGTGAAAAGACAATTACAATTGAACAATTAAGAAAAACAAAATTACCAAATTCCATATCTCACTGAAAGACCTTTCTATTGTCAGCTTATGATAATAGATGCGGTAATGAATCAGTGAAAACAAACAAGAATTCCAAAGAACATGGTCAAGAATGCAACATATTAACAGAAGAACTTAATATGAACATACAGTTGCATTTTGTTGGGCAGGCAACCGACCTGCTAAAACAAGCTTCGGGACTGCGAAGTCCTACAAAAAATTAAAGACAATCTATCAGGAAAAGATAAGTGTATCTCAAAGAAACACATTCCATGAAAAACCTTTTCCTTATAGGGTGAGAGATTTTTTAATACAAGAGTACCTCTGTTAACAGAGTATATATAGTAGCAACAGTAAACGCCCCACGACCAAAAGGAAGAGCAGTGGTTCTTTGAGCAAGGTTCCATAGCTGAGCCTTTATAAACCAAAAAAGAAAAGGCAACACAATGAAGCAATAGCATTGTGAACTATTATGTCCATTAAGCAGGAGAAGCAAAAAGGATATCAACACCTTCACAAAATACAGAAAATTGACAAGAAACATTATCCAATCCTTATAGCTGTGCATATAAGTCATGTAGATGAAGAAAGAAGCAGATTCAATTACTAAAATGTAAGGTGGATGCTCTTTTTAAATTTTCTGCAACAGCCTGGGAGGGCTTCCCAACTCAATTTGGTTCAATCTGCAAGTTAGTTTGGTTTTGATTCAACAAAGAGCAAATATTTTCTAGACCAAAGTACACAATTGAAAATAACATTTATTATGTGGGCCCCTTGTTATTACAAGTTTATACAAGCACTAAACTTCATTAGCAAAGCCATACAGCCTTGTCTTGCATTCAAGAATAAAAAAGCCAGGAGGATAGCATAATAGTTCTAGAGTCTAGAATCCTGTCTCATAATCTCAAGTTTCATCTTGGGAATATATAAATTCCGTTGCCAGCTGGATAAAGGCAATAAAAGAAGATCCTTTCTCCAAAGATAACAGTCTCTGAACCATATCAGGCCTTGATGGCCTATGCTTTACCACTACAAATTCCTACCATCATACTTATTCAGCTTCACTAAAGACCATGCCATTTCAGACCAAGGAACTGAATTTACGATGGTGGGAGAAAGAGCTACAATATATCATGGAAAAGAATGAATAATTCAACATTCAACTGAGTACAATAAAGCATACCTGTTGGAGGTCCTGATCGGGGGCACTAGGGTTAACAGATGTTTGAATTGCCACAGGTCTAGCAGAGCACAAAAGGCGTCGAACCTAGTTGAAATTAAAGTAGTTATTAAACATGTGTAATAAAACTGAATTTAAAATTATGCTTTTAATAATCATCACCATAACATGTACACTTTAAGGAAAAGCAGGGAACTGAGAATGCAACTAGAGAAAAATTACTGTCAAACAAAATTATAACTATGTAAGAGGTTGCTTGATAGTCATCATGGAAAGATATTCACAATAATGGTAAGAGAAATCAAATAAGATCCTGAAGTTTGAGGGCCTACATAACAGGCTCAACAACACATAAAGACAGCTGAACAAACAATTGCATATCAAAAGCTCGTGTACTCGGAAAAAGAATACTGTAATCCCACAGATTACTACCAAAATATACAACCTATATAGAACAAAAATATGGCAAGAGAAACAGGGATACTATAAACATCCTAGTTGAAAGCGTGTTTTGTCAACATCTTGAACTTCAAAACTATGAGATGGATGATGTGAAGTCCTAGAAAACCCGCAAAAACACATGCCAAACCAAAAGAAGTCAACAGGTCAAACAATGACTGTATCCTCAGAGCTTTCCACTCCCCATATATGGTAAAATTAAAATAAAAACAACATTTTAGTTGGAAAAAGTAAAATCTAGAGGTCCAATCACCTCCATCTATTACTCTCGAGGGTGACCCATCACAAGCCTGCAGACCATGTATACATTGTTACTAAACTTAAGACCATAGAGTATGAATCATTCTATGCATTATGGGGAACATTATGATATATGGTTACAACTGAACACCTCTACAACGTCAAAGCACGAGCAAAACTAGATTACACAACACAAATCTAAGCAGAATGGATCCAAAGAACCAGGTGGGTAGAGTAAAGGACTGCTTGTTGCCTAAGGTGCACTATTTGAACCATTTCATCGTTGATTTGTTTGCAGACTCCATTTTTTTTTTTTTTTAAAGTAATCGAAATATCAATAAAAAGGTAAGTCATTTCCAGGTCCACAGGAAGTATATTGTTTGCAAACTCTGCTCTTAATATGTAAGTACATGAAGAATTGATTAAAAACATGTTAATATAACCAGTTCAACTTAAAGGTCCTAGACTGACCTCATTCAATCGCAGATCACGACCATAACGCAACTGTGTGCTTGAGTTGAAGATATGCTCCATACCATCTGTCATTGACCCATCAACAGAATCTGTTTCCTCAAATTTGGTACTTTCAAGCCCAATTGTATCAGAAACTGTGGAAGGGATTGTAACTGGATGCAAATGTAGCATGTAAGGTGTAGACATGGAGATCAAATTCACATTGGTTTGAGCCCCAAGTTCCCTAGATTTCAACGAGCATGCCAAACAAGACAAAGCCAAATCTTCCCGACCAAGAAGAAGATATGCAGCTGCAGGCCAGTCAGAGGGGGGAGATTCCCGGCACTTATCCAATGCCTGATTAGTGCAGAAACAAAAAAATATGCTGAATATGAGGAAATTAATGATGGTAAAGCCTACATTTTTCCAGATAAAAGAATTTAATAGTAAAATCATCCTATATTGTCCAACACACTTTAGGTGTCAATGGATAGAGGCAATTATCAATAACTTGAGATCAGTATCACGTCTGGCGGTATGCTGTCATAAACATACAATAAACCTACAGGCACCTTCAATTTTCCAACAATCACCTTCCTGACACTGTTTTTAAACAATACCGCAGACAATTTATATTCCAGTTACTATCAATAACTCAAGATCAGCATCACATCTGATGCATTATTGTGGACCAACTTACATGCCGTAGAGGAAGAGATACACCAGAAGGCAGTAAGTCTAGCTGTTGCAGTCCGAATTTTTCCCCAACCATTGCCAAAACTACGAGCTCCTCATTTATACAATGTGATCCCGGGGCAATGTTACAGTAAACTCCTGATGAAAGCTTTCTCCCAATCTGTTTAGCGCCAGATAATAAGCTATAAAAGGAGACTACCTTTCGGGCCCAACTAACAACATAACTTCCATCTTTACAAATTAAAGGTGGAAGATCATCAATATTAGCAGAACTACTTCCATGTCGCAAACAGTTCTCAAGCCATCTGAATAAACTTGGAGCAGATTTCCAGGAAAAGGAGGTCGTGCACATCCCAATTTTCTTGAAAAGACCAGGAAAATCACGAACATAATGATCTAAATAGCTTTCCACACCCAAGAAACTAGCAATATTACACAATAAAACTGCCAGAAGCTCCAAGTCCCTGCAAGAATTAAAGTATTAAAGCATTATTAAAAAAAAAAAGTTGAGAACTAATGTACCACAAGTCATTGCTACAATCCATTCAAGGTAAGAAATCACACGTAAGAGGGCTCAACCCAAAATGCATATAGCAGGCAGTAGAAGTGCAATAACTAATAATTTAAGTACTCTATAGTACCAAGGGGTTGTTTTAGTATGAAGTAAAGCAAACCCTAATGCTTATTGACTTGGCATGTATACTAGACAAGGAACCATGCAAATCCTTTTTCTTTTTTTTTTTAATTTATTTATTTTTATTATTATTATATATATAAGTAATGCAAATCCAAATATTAAAAAGATGCACAGTGTCTACACTACCAAATATAAATGCAACTTAGTTAAAAAGTTATTATTAGTTATTCAGCTCACAAGAAGCATATAACTCACGACCATTCCAAATTCTAACACAAAGAAACAACAAGAATATACATAAGAAAGAAAAGACTAACCTTTTGCGAAGAATGTGCAGTTTCAGATTCTCATAAACTGCATGCAGAGAATCCAAGCATTCCATCAATAACTCAGAATAAAATGAATTTTGCAAACTTCGTTTACCATCTGAATTTGACCCAGGGGAAAATCCCAGAACATCATGTGACATCCCGGAAGAAATTCCACTGATAGAGTTAAGTTTGTAATTCTTGTGAAATTTGCTGCTAATAAGGAACTCCCAAGATGAGTGTGGCACTGATTTGAGAAATTCTTGAGAAACAACACAAGGGCTTTTACACATTTGCATAATAATACTACAAAAAGAATCCCATTCTGAGTTAACACTAGAATCAGCATCTGCTAAATAGGCAGAGTCGCCATCTTTCCAAAGAAGACCAAGAAAATGACCATAGAAACTGGAGCTGAGCCTCTCAGCCATTGCTGTGATGCAGTCATCTGCCAACAGAGATGATGGGCTTCTTCGAAATGCACATCGAAACATCTGGAGAAAGAATAAAAAAAGAATTTTCAAAAGGCTATAGCAACAGCTATCAAAGTAAGTTACTTAAACAGATAGAAACATCGACAGTCTAATACAAATACAAGAACAAACTCAGGCAATCTGATTATCAAGAAAATTTGCAGAGTAGTCAACTAAAGGCAAAAAGCTATATATATATATATATATATAAAACATAATGACAGTTATAAATAAGCATACCTGCCCATTATTTGCTATCACATTGATACGCCCCTCAACAGCATCAGCCAGTCCTATAATCTTTAAGTCATGCCACACAGATGATGTTTCTGGAAAATCCAAATTATGTGAAGCTCGACTTTTACTCAAACCAGAAGGTAACGTGTACCTGCACAGGCATTGCTTCCCTGACTGCAATTATAACATATATGTCAAATTATACACATCTGAGAAAAAGACACATCAAACTTTAGCAACCAACTCTAGCATGTCTCATAAAGGAAAAGAAGAAATACTTTCAGAACAAACTAATATATGATTTAGACAGAACAGGCATTAAGTTGTATAACAAAGAGGAAGAACAGCAATCTCACTTTTTAGTGGATAAAAATTTAGTTTCCTTGAAGATAAATATTTCTGCATATGGCAAGCAAACTCAACTCAGTGGAAAACTTAAGACTAGTCACTTTGGATTGGCCATGTGAATCCTTTTTGCCAATGATCTCTTAGGACATCCATTTGCAGTTGCATATATGATATATGCATTAAAACACTAGAAAGGTCCAGGGAGATAAGCAGTCAAACTTCACTGGGCTTCAGACCTAAATCCTAATTAAGCGATTCTACGACAAGGTAACCACTACAATAATTTTTTAAGACATACAATATTAGTGAAGTACAATTAGATATCATATTAGTCTGAAAGTCAAACCCTCAAAAAGTACTCAAACATTGTTAAACTACCAGTTATCCCAAAAGCTTAAGCTTATAGGAAGAGGTAAATTTAATCACCTAATCATTACTTTAACACTCTCCCTCATGCGTGGGCTCAAACTTCATTTTAATAGGTGAGACCCAACACGTGAAATATTTAATTTAAATGGGGGGTGATTTGATGGAGTCAAGGTTTGATCCAGGCATGGGTGAGGACAAAATTTCTGAAGCTGTAGGATTGGAGGATTTAGGGTCAGACAAGATTTCTTCCAGCTGGGTAGTTGATAATTGCCTCAAATTTTGTCCTAAAATTGGTGTTTCTGATGAGGGGAAAAAGGAGGACTTGGAGGTTTTGTTCAAAGCCATTGAAGCATCTAGAATGCAGTATGATTCTGATTTGGGAGGCTTGTCTACCTATGTTCCTGCACTCAAAGGACTTGATGAGGTTGAGGAAGGTGAGAGGGGCATGTTGGTGGATTATGAAGCTTAACATCGTAGTATGGAATGTGAGAGGGTTGAACGCCCTCAAAAAAAGGTTGCGCAATAGGGGTCTTTTGAAAGAATGGAAAGTTGATATAGCGTGTTTGATTGAGACTAAGATGAAGGATATCTCCCGGGAGGTGATTCATAGTCTTTGGAGAGGTCAACATGTGGGGTGGAAGTATAAAGGTTCTAATGGTTTGTCGGGGGGGATGTTACTAATGTGGGATAGGAGGATAGTGGAGTGTAAGGAGGATTGTGTGGGGCATTTCACATTGGCTTGCTCTTTTCAAAATGTGGAGGATAACTGGGTTTGGGCGTTTGGGGGGGTGTATGGGTCGAATGAGGAAGTGGAGAGAAGGGCTCTTTGGGAAGAGCTGGCCGGCTTGATGAGGGTGTGGGAGGTCCCTTGGTGTCTTGGCGGGGATTTTAATATTGTTCGGTTTCCTAGTGAGCGCTCTAGTGCTTCTTATTATTCTTCGGGCATGATGGATTTCTCGGACTTTATTTCAGAGAACAATTTGGTTGATATTCCGATGATGGGGGGTCAATTTACTTGATCAAATAATCAAGAGAATGAGAGTTGGTCGAGGATTGACCAGTTCTTGCTTTCCTCGGATTGGGAAGATCACTACCCAGCAGTGTCACAAAGAAGACTTCAATGCTTGCTCTCCGATCACTTTCCTCTATTATTGGATTGTGGGAATCCGTGTGGAGGTAAGAAGTGTTTTAAATTTGAAGATATGTGGCTTAAAACAGAGGGTTTTGTTGACAAGGTTGCTTCTTGGTGGGGGTCGTATTCGTTTGAGGGTTTACCTAGTTTTGTGCTTGCTAATAAGTTGAAATCCCTTAAAGTGAATTTGAAAAAGTGGAATGAGGAGGTGTTCGGGGATATTGAGAGGAAGAAGAAAGAGTTGTTGGGAGGCATCCAGGATTTGGATGAGTTGGCAGAATTGAGAGGCTTAGATCAGGAGGAGAAGATTCGGAAGGTGGACATGTTGAAAGAATTGGAAAATACCTTGTTGTGTGAAGAAATTCATTGGCGCCAAAAATCGAGAGCTTTGTGGCTCAAGGAGGGGGATCGGAATACTTGCTTCTTCCACAAGATGGCTAATTCTCATCGAAGGCATAACCGTGTGGAAGTGCTTCGTATCAATGGCGCGTTATCCGGTGATCCAGCTGAGGTAAAAGAGCACATAGTGCAGTATTACCAAAGCCTATACTCGGAACAAAGCACTTGGCGCCCTAAAATGGATAACCAGCCTTTTTTGCCCATTGATGAGGAGGATAATAGGTGGTTAGAAAGAGATTTTGAGGAAAATGAGGTTTGGGAGGTGGTAAAAGGCATGGATGGTGATAAGGCTCCAGGTCCAGATGGCTTTTCCATGGCTTTCTTTCAAGCTTGCTGGGGTGTTATTAAACAAGATGTCATGGCGGTTTTTGCTGAGTTCCATCGTAGGCGTCAACTAGTGAAGAGCTTGAATGCAACTTTTATTTCCTTAATTCCAAAAAAGGCGGATGCGGTGGAGATGAAGGACTTTCAGCCCATTAGCTTGGTGGGAGGGGTGTATAAACTTGTGTCTAAGGTTCTTGCCAATAGGATGAAAACTGTTTTGGGTAAGGTCATCTCCTATTCTCAAAATGCTTTTATTGGGGGTCGACAAATCCTAGATTCCGTTCTCATTGCAAATGAATGTGTGGATAGTCGCATGAAATCAGGGGTGCCAGGTGTTCTTTGTAAACTGGATCTGGAAAAGGCCTATGACCATGTAAATTGGGACTTTGTTTTGTATTTGCTGCATAGGTGCAAGAGGTGGAGGGCTTGGATAGAGTGGTGTATTAAGTCGGTAAGATTCTCCATTCTTGTGAATGGTACTCCAGAAGGTTTCTTCAACAGTTCGAGGGGAATTCGGCAAGGAGATCCTCTCTCTCCGTTATTGTTTGTGCTTGTTATGGAGGCTTTGAGTAAGATGGTGAATGTGACGGTAGACCAAGGCCTTTTGACGGGATTCTCGATGGGGAATAGGGTCTTGTCGGAGTTGATGGTCTCTCACTCTTTATTTGCGGATGATACTTTGATTTTTTGTGAAAATTCTATCGAGCAAATCCGGCATGTACGCCTCATTCTCTTATGCTTTGAAGCTGTGTCGGGATTGAGAGTGAATCTGGGAAAGTCAAAGATTGTGGCCATAGGTGAGGTGGAGAACATTGGGGTTTTAGCCAATATCCTTGGGTGTAGTGTTGTTGAGTTGCCTATGAAGTATTTGGGTCTCCCTCTTGGGGCGCCGTTCAAGGATACGGTTATGTGGAATGAGGTGATCGAGAAGATGGAGCGTCAGATAGCAGGTTGGAAGAGAATGTATCTTTCCAAAGGAGGTTGTCTAACTCTCATTAAGAGCACTTTGGCTAATCTCTCAACTTACTTATTGTCCCTGTTTCCGACTCCTTTAAGTGTAGCTAAAAGGATTGAGAAAGTCCAAAGAGATTTCTTGTGGGGAGGAATGGGAGATGAGCATAAGTTGCATCTTGTAAGTTGGAACCAAGTCTACCGCCCTCTTCGCTATGGTGGTCTTGGAATTCGGAAGTTGTTCCAGTTTAATCAAGCTCTTTTAGGGAAATGGCTTTGGAGATATGCGAATGAGAGCGGGGCTCTTTGGTGTAAGATTATCAAAGCTAAGTATGAAAACTAAGAAGGTGGGTGGTGCACGAAGGAGGTTTCGAGTTCTCATGGTGTGGGTCTATGGAAGCATATTCGCAAAGGGTGGAATTTTTTTTGCCAAAGGTATTTGGTTTGAGGTGGGGGAGGGCTCAAAAATACGTTTCTGGCATGATATTTGGTGTGGGGACAATCCCTTGAAGCAAGCCTTCCCGTCCTTATTTAGTATCGCCAGACACAAAGAAGCTTGGATAAAGGATAATCTTACTTGGAGGAATGGGGTTGTCGAGTGGAATGTCATTTTTGTACGGCCGGTCCAAGATTGGGAGATGGATTTGGTTTCTCCTTTTTTTGCTTGGTTGTATTCTTGCAAGGTTTCCATAGACAGTGCAGATCGTATTTGCTGGTCAGCGTCCATGAAGGGCAAGTTTGAGGTTAAGTCGCTCTACAAGGCCTTGTTCAAGTCTAATCAAGAGGAGTTTCCATGGAAGAGCATCTGGCGTACTAAGGCACCTCAGCGAGTGGCATTTTTCGGATGGACTGCAGCTCTAAGCAAAATTTTAACTCATGATACTCTGCGTAAGAGGAACATAGTGGTAGTGGAATGGTGTTGTATGTGCAAGAAGAATGGAGAGTCAGTCGATCATCTTCTTCTCCATTGTGAGATCGCCAGCGCTCTTTGGCACACGATTTTTAAGCGGTCTGGGTTGTATTGGATCATGCCTTGCCGAGTGAGGGACTTGTTTGATAGTTGGTGGTCGGGTGGTCGGTCTCGAAGCGCGGCTGTGTGGAAGATGATCCCTCTGTGTCTTATGTAGTGTATTTGGAATAAAAGAAATGATAGATGTTTTGAAAATTCCACTAGGACCATAGAGGAATTGACTCATTTTTTCTTCTTTACTCTTTACTCTTGGACAGCCGTTTGGCTAGCTCCTTTAGTGATTAGTTTCTCTGATTTTCTTTTTCATTTCTCTCCCTCTTATGCGCTCTCTATATATACTTCCCGTGTATGTGGATTGAGCCCCTTTGCGCTTTTTATATCATCATTACTTATCAAAAAAAAAGTTCGATCCCAGGACCTTTGTTCTGATACCATGTTAAACTACCAGTTATCCTAAAAGTATAAGTGGTGATTTAACACAAAGGTCCTGGGATCAAACCTTGACTTCGTCAATTCACCCCCATTTAAATTAAATATTCCACGTGTTGAGCGTCACCTATTAAAAGGGAATTTGAGCTCATACGTGAGAGAGTGTTAAAGTAATAGTTAAGTGATTAGATTTACCTCTTCCTATAAGCTTAAGTTGCGTCCCTCTGCGCTCTTTAATGCATCATTACTTATCAAAAAAAAAAAAAAAAAGAGCTTATAGCTCTGATACCATGTTAAATTACCAATTATCCTAAAAGTTTAAGCTTATAGAAAGAGGTAAATCTAATCACTTTACCATTACTTTAACAAACATAAATACAACATATCAGTATAAGAACAACAGTTATACTTGATACTTGGCAATTGCAAGCAAATGTAATCCCAATATCAGTAGTGAAGAACAAACTGTCTCTAGAAATACTCAAACATGACCAATTCCTGTCAAAGACGTGGTACTCAAAGTATGATTTTGAAAAGGATGGCGTGGAAAATGCAAAACACATACTGTCATTGAAATTCAATTAGAGAGAAAAATTAAAAATTAAAAAAAGGTTAACAGAATTGATGTAAGCTATGTTATAATCATATGCATATAGCTTACATAGAGAAGAAGGCTATTTTCTGGAGTCAAAACAATGATGTCTGAGTATGATAGCAGTCCCACTTTAACTCTGAAAAAGGGGCACAAGATAATAAAGCAATTGGTCAAGAGAAAACCCCTAAAAAAAGTATATAAATTCAACTCTACCTTGGGCGCGTTACAATCACAGGCTCAGCTGCAACCGCAGGTATGCTCCAGCTCATGTCAGGTTTTATATCAAACAGAATCTCATTATTTATTTCAACACTTTGTAGCCTTACAGCCAACAATTTTTTTTGCTCTTGGTGAAGAAAACAAATTACAGGAGATGCATCACTATCCGTTGCCAGAAAAACCTGGTAAACATTAGAGAACAGTAAAATTCAAAAGAAAACGGAAGAACCATATATAAATATGAACTTTATCGTCAACTACTCAAAAAGAAAACAGCAATGTAACAAGAACAATTAGATACATATCACAAGCAACCAAACACACATAGTATGCAAAAATATAAAACCAAAGGGGCCCCCTTTTAGGAGAATGTTCCCAATCCCAGGTGAGCAAAGCATCTTAAAAGAAATAAGAATTGAAGAAACAAAGAGAAAAACAACAATCCAAAATTGAAAAGGATGGCCAGGGTAATTATGATCTTAAGACATGCAAAACCAGGAGGTCCAAAGTCAAGTCCTGCCACAAAAAACTATGAAGTTCAAAAATGTTATTAAACCAGGCATGCACCAATAACCACATCAGTTAAGTCAATTCAATTCTGCGAAGATCCAAACGTTTCTTTAAAGTTGAAATCCAGTTTGCTCATTATTCTTCCATGTCTCTTTTAAATATTTGTTTCACTGAAATGAAAGTCACCCTGAAGATCAATGGGGGGGTAAAAACTTGTGGCTATATTCCTGACTCTATTTAGGAAGAATCAAAGAGGCAAACCCAAGCCAGCAACCGCAATTAGGCAGATCCAATTAAATAGACCCAAGCAGTCATTGCCTCATCGGACCTTAAACCATTATGAACCCCAACACATTATGTGAAGCTCCATGCTCTACTTTTTATCCATTGGTTGATCAAAGATGCCAATGCAGCTTCTCCATTCTAATATAAAGTGCAATCCATTAATGAGAAAAATTCTTTTGAAACCTTTATAGAGCTTCATAATGCTCTAAAGAAGAGAATAAGAGGGATGAAGACAATCATTAATTTACAAAAAGAGATTCCCTGATCAGATTTTCATTCAAAAGACACCAAAGATCAGTAAGTACATTGACACCTTACAAGCAGCTGTCATGGCACCCTTCCCCTGCCATATTCTATGAAAAGAGAACTGTTTTGGTATTACATCAGCAGGAACTACATCAGCTAAACTAGCATTTGCCACTTCAAGGTTAGAATTAACTGCTTCTGCGACCCATACCGAGTGTTGCATCTTTCCTGCATAAGAATGACTGTATCAGAAATGATGCATATTGAAAACGAAGATAAGGGCTTTTGTGTGTGTGTGTGAGAGAGAGAGAGACAGGGAAGGGCCAATTTAAAATTGATTATGACAGATGCATAACAAACCTTTATTGTATGATGCCATCAGAGGAATCTGATCACTAGTCCATATTGTTCTTTCATCAAATTCCTTCATTATGTTCAATTTTCCTCTCTCTTCAATATAAGTCGACTGAAATTTTCATTTAACAAAAATTATTTATAAATAAGAAACAAAGAACAGGAAAAAGAAAAAACTAAGCCTATATTGACAGAAACTAGAGTCCAGGAACGAGTTATGAGCATAGCACGTATCTGAAGCAAACAAAATAAAAAGCTAACAAGAAAAGGCCATCAAGCAAATATGAGTAGTAACAGGGAAAAAAAAAGTATGTACCTGTGGTTCTTCCAGCGGATCCTTCAGCATTAGATGTGAGCACATTGAACTTGTGTCTCCCTTAAAACCATAATCAAATGCACTCAGAGATCCCAATTTATGGGGTGGACTATGCCCAATTTCTCTTCTATGACGGGGTATATCACATGCGCCTAACAAAGTACTTGAAGATGAAAAAGGAATATGTGCTGGTGAATACACTTCAGCTGCCTGCTGAAGTAATAAACCAAATGGAAGAGGCCATATCGACGTGATGGTACGAGGGAGTGGAATAGATACTACCTCACCTATTCAACAAAGTAGGAACTCAGCTTCAACACATAATATGAAATAAATAAGGTTCTTTAAGAAAAAGCTTAAAAGTCACTCCTTACGATTTCCAAGTAAAATAAACTGATAACATTTCCCACTAAAGATTGAGAGATATAGTTTGGTAGAATGATTTTGGCTCCTTTCCAGCATATAAAGGACAAGTGACTTCATAACTTTTTTTTTATAAGTAATTCAATCTAATTAAAAAAAGCACAGTGGGGCACAACTCTAATACATAGGAAGTGCAGATACCGACTCTAATCCTGCCACATCGGCATTAAAAAGAATAAACTTGCAACCCACCATGTGATGGATTTTAACCAATGCACCACATAGATAATCATGAGCCTGATTCTGGATTTATTTTCTCTTCAAAGAGCAACAAAACCAGATATTTTGGGCACACTGGGACTACTAAACAGGAGCCATAAAATAGTCCATCATTACATCCCTAATATTTACTGCCTATTGATAGCACATCAACGAGTTCGCATCTTTTTATTGATGCCGAAGTGGCAAGATCACGAGTAATATTTACAAGACACTTTTTTTCTTTTTGCTGCAGAGAGCCATGTCCTAAGAAACAAAGAAACATCTATTATCAAGCAATTAAATTACCACTCAACCTATCCTGGACTGCTTACCTGACGTGTTGTAGATTGTTAAAGAATCTATTTGTAAGACACAGAGCAGAGCTTCAGCCATATTGCCCAGACGACACCAGCACACCTGGAAATTTTTAATGCCAAAACTGAGAGTTCATTGAAATAGAGCACAATTTTTAACAAATATCATTCTATCTGACAGACATACACAGTGATAGATGTAACAAGAGATGTCAAGTTTTTATAAAATACAATGAAAAATCTCTTATGAACAAAGAGAGAGAATAAATAATGCATTAACGTGTCGAGGACCGGACCTGGAGAGGTCGTTGGAGGAAGTTATTATATCTTTATTCTTCAAAACTTGTATCTGTGGACAGCTGCTTATGTGTCTCCTCTGACGAGTAGTTACAACGATTTCCTTGTTCTTTTTGCTAATTATAGTTAGGTGTTCCCCTTTGTATATTTCATATGTACTTAGGGGCACCTTTACGCTTTTAATAATATTGTCAATTACTTATCAAAAAAAAGTATACATCATAGGTTCACAACAAATTAAAAATGAATAAAAAATGTCTAAAAGAATTTATGTAATAGCATCTGCCTCAAAGCAAGTCAGTCAACATATTTGCTGTAAAAAAATTGCATTCATTTTCTTATAATTAAATCTTTATCAATCGGATGGAGGAAGACTGGCAATCCCGTGTGCTTTGGTGCCATCCCTAGCAGCTCTATGAGAATAGGTACATTAAAATTATAGAGCCCTGCTTTTAACTCTGGAGTAAAGTTTTCCATTAATATAAAGAAAAGCAATTAAAAAACAAAGTAACTATAAAGAGAGCAAGGGTATATCATTTTACAAGAGGTATATTACTCCCAAAGTTCACCACAACGACAAAAGATATAGGTGGTGCCACGTCAGGGGGAGTGAACTTGCATTTAGCATATCTCAAAGATATAAACATCAAATCTATCCACTGCATCAGAAAAAATAAGTACCTTGATGACCGTGGAGGGTAAGGTGAATCTCTTAAACACTCGTGCACCTGTCGTCCATATTATCCTGTTACAAACAAGTGGAGAAAATTACAACAATTTAATCAAATAAAAAAAAAATTAAATAAATAAAAAAGGGGTATGAAACAGGTTGCTCATGAACAAAAATTAACGCACGTGATGATTAAAATTTAAAGAACTAGGAATTGATTTTGATTATTGTTTGGCTGCTGAGAAAATGTAAGGCAAAATTCGAACTGAGCAACGTTCCATATTCAAGGCCCCAGAAAGGGAAAACCTATTTCAGGTGACCACACGAACTACTTTTACTTATCAAATTAAACACTAAGATAAGAAATTCCTCTTCGAATTCTAAACTATTGTTTATGTGCGACTAAATAAAGAATTACCGGTTCCCTCTGATGAAAAGCTCGTGATCGCTACGATCGCTGAACGCGGAGGCTGACGCGTCTGGTTCACCGGCTTCGTCTCTTTCTCGAACGACTTGTGGATCGAAGAGGAAATAGTCGTACTTGTCGATGACATCATCGGCGGGCTTTCCGTCCAGGGCTTCGGCGATTAAGCCGAAGGGCTTGAACTCGCCGAGCAGTGTGAGCTGGCGAACCCCCACCGACATTGTGAGCCGTACCGGTGACAGCGTTGGCTCAGTGAGTGAGAGAAATGGAGCAGATTGGAGTGGAGGACAGTGTGAGAGCTCTCTCCCGCTCTTTTTCAGTGTTTGATGAGTTAACGGGTGGGGAATTGTTGATAGTGGGTTTAAACCCTAGAATTTGCTCTGTTTGGGTGCAAGGATTATCTAACTTTAGCCAAGATTATCCTGGACCTCTTCAGGAATTATGGAACCATTTTTTCCCATGGAGAAAATTTAAGGGAAGTTAACAATTTTTTACACAATTTGCAAACTAACACGAACTTATAAGTATATAATAAATATGTAGTTTTCACACATTAAGAGACCCATGACAATTTTATAAATTAGATTATAAAAAATCCATCCAACCCAAATGTTCACAAATCAGAATGTTATGAAAATGATATGGTCTATTTAAAATGCATGTACCAATAAAAATGTATATAAAAATTACATATATTTTAAAAATTCCTTCAACCAGGTTGGAATAAAACTTTATCCCAATAATATCCTTACGTTTTTTTTTTTTTTTTTCAAAGCTTCTTCTTTTTTCGACTTAAAACATTTTTAGGTTCCGTTTACTTTGACGTTTCTATCGGAAAATATTTTCAGGGAAGTCATTTTCTCTGAAAATGTTTTATGCTGAAAACATTTTATGGCGTTTACCGCGTGCACAGAAATTCAAAATTTGTTTATATATATATTAAATTTTAAATTACGAAAATGTCATGACCAAGTTTTAGAAATGTCCAAAGCGAGTCCTGCAAGGACCCACCTAGACCCTATTAGGACCCTGTCGAGGTCAGCCTGAGACCCTGGCAGGACCCGCCCAAGACCCGATAAGGACATTTCTGTAATTTAATGTTTAATATGATTTTGCGTACACCAAATACTGAAAAATGTTTTACAGGGAAATGTTTTATGCTGAAAATGTTTTTCGACAACTGGGACCCGCCTGATTTTCTGTACATGCCAAATACCGAAAAATGTTTTATAAGAAATAATTTTCAAGGAAAATGTTTTCCGCTGAAAATATTTTCCGATGAATCCTAGACGACTCCCAGTCAAGTCCCAGCTGGGTTTCCAGCAGGTCCCAGGCAAGTCCTGATGGGGTCTCGAGCAGGGTCCCAGTCAAGTTCCCAGCAGGTTTGGGCGGGTCCCGTTTAGGTCCCGAGCAGGTCTTGGCAGGGTCTTGAGTGAATCCTAGGTGACTCCCAATAAGTCCTGGGTGGGTCCTGGGCCGGTGAAGTCCTGGGCGGGTCTTGGCAGGATCCGTCGATTTAAGAATGAGATGCTCAAAGTCGAAAAATAGTTTACAGTTTTGAACAAGAATAATTTTCAATAAAAAATAAAATATTTTCCATTGACCACTATTATTGCGAAAAGTACGAAAATTACGAAGTTTTTAGTTTAACATATTTTTCAAAAAAACTACTAATTTTTGGTATTTGGCCATCACCTAAACTATGGGCAGTTTGCCCATTTGGTTCGCAAATTCACATTGAAAGTAAGAATTTTGGTTCGCAGTTTGCCCATGTGGCATCTGGTTTGCTTAAATCCCACTTCACATGATATTTTTTTCCAGCATTTTCCAAAGTAAAAATTTTATTGCATTTTGCAAACATGTCAACCATGGAAATACACAAGAAATGCAGTCTAGACAACATTTGATTACCGTAGTTTATCCAATATTCTTTCAATCTTTTATTACAGTAATCTTATATTACATACCTTCGGCCTTCCATCTCAAAATTATTAAAGAAAAAACACAAGGCAACACCGCTCCCACATCAGCCACACGATCAAATCTATCGGAGCAAACTAAAATTCAGCCAACCATTCATGCATACTCAAAAGTCAACATCCAAAACAGCTGGAATACATCGCTAGTCACACAATAAGAGCTCGTAAAGCCTATTATGTTGAATTCGTTTTCAAAATTTCGAAAACAAAAAACGAAAGCTAACATACAAAATCCTAATCGGCTGCCAGTACTTCCAGAGATGAGATTAATTCAACTGCCAGTTGGAATTTCAGTTGGGGCACCTGAAATTTAATCTCTTGGATTTCTTGGTTGGCATAAACCTATGGATGGAGGATCCTCATAATTCCCCTGCCAAAGAGGGAGGGAGGCTCGAACCTCTGTCCTAAGAAGACCCCTCTCACAGCCCCTACAATTTTCAGGGATCCAAATCTTTTTAACGTAAACATTTGTTCTATGCCAAGGATAATAAAACCTTCATATATATATATATAGTTGTCAAGTACATTAAGTACACAAACATGCATGGTCACAATACTGACAACCTTGAAAAAAAAAAAAAAAAAAAACCAGACACGTACGCCGAGTCACTCCCTAACTACATTAACATATGTAGCAAACAACTTGGAAATACATTAATTAGTTAGCTCCTTGTCCTGAACTTGGACTCATCAATTGGGATACCCTCTTCAGCAGCACGTTCTCCGCCAGGGTTGTCCACGGTGCTTAGACCACCCTTGCGACCCATCTCCCGGTACCCTTCTGGCCCGAGCTGCTCCCTCCTTGTCTGCCCTCCTCGGCTCCTCCCTTCCGTTACACAAAAGTCACAACAAAAATTAGTCAACCAGGCCAAAGTAGGAAACAAGCACAATATATATACGTGCAAATTAAGCATATAAATTAAGAAAACATGAAGCAAATACATATATAGTTTATTAATTGACCTTCAGCGACGTGTTCCTGGGCTTCAAGGCTTTTGCCACCTGTTCCAGCAGGGATCACAGTCTCTCCCTGCTTGGCCCTGGCGTCAAGTTCAGCTCTTTGCCGTTCCGAAGACATGATTCTCTTTAATTTGTTGGAAACTTTTCGCTAAGTGAACCTAGCTAATGCATGTTGTGCAAAAACAAAGTTGGCCCTGGCGTCAACTTTTCGCTAAGTGAACCTAGCTTTAATATGACACACTGGGAGGGAAAAGCATACTGAACTCGATGACACGTGGATAATGATATGGCATCTTGGGAGAAAGGCCTAGGTGACACGTTGCAAAGAGAATGACACGAGTTGTGGCTTTGTGACAACGATGTGAAAGAGCCCCATTTCCATGGCACGTATGCATGCATGTCTTGTTTCGGTTGGAGACTCATGCATTGATGCTGAATTTCGCTATTTGAAATGTTATTTTGGATGTCTATTGGAGGAGCAATCGGAACTACAGTGAGATAGATATTTTCCGAAGAATAAAGAGAAAAAAATATTATAATTCTCAATTAATTTGTCTAAGTAAAGCTTCACCCAATTCTAGAACTCGGTTTAACTAAAAAAAGACCCACTAATTATGATCCAATGCGAGTACAATTTTGTGTCAACTTACCGGGGTCTGCAGCTGTAGAAATGAGTGCCCCGTACTAAATCAACAAGTGTCAAACCCGTATGCATCACGTCAAAGGAGCATTATTATTATTGTTGAAGCATTAATTATTCATGCAGAAGCCAAGAACGAACATCTAGATGCTAAACCTTGGAAAATGTCATGTTTTCTCATCTTCAGTTCCTTCAGATGACAGGAAATTTCGATGCAGATTGGCATACGAGGAATATGTTATCATGTTATTTTTAAATAATGTAGCTAAACTGTGTTTCAAAATCAAAAAAAAAAAACCTGTGAAAAAAATTCACTTGAAATGGAAAAAATACCATAAACGCAAAGTAGCACCCTTTACCCAAATCAATTTGTAGGTAGAGCTAAAATTTTCATCGCCAATAACAAAATAAAAGAAAGAGCGTGCAATATAATTTATTATTTCATCATTATCAATCTACTTCTGATCATTCCTTGCTTTTCCCAATATATAGGTTTGTTATAATTCCAAATTCACATTAAAAAAAAAAGTGTATTGGTGGAAAATAAAAATTATATATATATCACATCACATGCATGCCACCGGCTCACCGACTGTAGTCATATGATCAATATGAATTGAAACAGGCAATTATGAACTGACCACCGGCTTGGACCAGCCACAATACCATTCATTTAGGGGCAAAAGATAAGAATATCCGAAGGAGTTTGTTTGGTAGACGATTCAAACTCTCTCCCTTTCACTACTATTTTGCAGTTAATATTTTATTTTATAATATTTAATTGTGTATATAATATCACATCATATATTTCCTTTATTTTACCTATTCGGTGGTAAAAAAAAAAAGACAAAAGAGACGGCGAAAGAAGACCCAGTCTCACAACTAAGAAGAATATCATAGTAGAGAGAGATAGAGTGATAGACATATTAGGAAGAGGAAACAAAAAAGAAGAAGCAAAAGAAGCACTAAAAAAAAAAAAGTAGGGGAAAGGAGGCGACGAAAAGAAGACCCAGTCTCCAGCAAAGCGCCAGACCAGTAAATGTGTTTGACCGTTCAACGAGTACAGTCACAAAATACCCACCACCCACTAGGCCACGGTTATTTTCTTCTTTGACTTTAGTTCGTTGAATATTATTAAACACTCGCAATGAGAGCGCGTGTATGTACTACCAGTCACCACTAGCACAAGTACGGCCGTTAGGACCCAGTCAGCGCGCCCAAGTCAAACGGGCTTATCCCTCACGCTCTCCGTAAGTTCGTCCCACAACGTAGAACCGCAAAAGAAAAAAATAATTGAATTATTGAAAAGAAAAACGAGAAAATTCCACCACTCGAACTTAGTCAATTGCTTTGTCGTTTACTTTGCAATTTCCATGACTATATCTACGTACTCACCTGAGTCTCCCTCCCGAAGGAGCGTCTGCTTGCACTCTGCATTTCACGGAGAAGAAACAAAACCCTCAAAAATCTTAAAGGAACAAACTGCAAACATGTCCTGCGCTGCAACGGTCTTAAACTCCCCCATATTTTCTCCAAGAGTTTCCTCAATCCTCTGCAAATCCTCGACCTCCTGCTCTTCTCCTAGAGTCCTCCATGGCCTACCACCAACCCCATCACGATCATCGTCATCTTCAGCACCACGACCACCATCACCGTCTTCATCGTTACCCTTTTCAGTCCGCTTTGATAAACAGATAAATGGGACTAGTAGTAACAAGAAGGAGTCTTTGGGTTCGGTTGGGGGCGCAGTTTCGAAGAGGAAAAGGCCGGCGATGCTTGATATCCCGCTGGTGCCATCGGGTTTTGACGTTGATACGCCTAGAGGTGCGGAGAGAGTAGTGGACGTGGTGGACGTTGAAGATGATGGGTATGCGCTTTATTGTAAGAGAGGAAGAAGGAGAATGATGGAGGACCGCTACTCGGCTGTCGTTGATCTTCATGGAGATTCTAGACAGGTAATGTCAATTTAGATTCTGTTTTGGTTGCTGCAGAGGAAATAGAGGAAAATAAAAGATTTCTTAAATTGTTTTTATGTGTCTCCAAAAGTATTTAAGATTTGGATTTTGACTTTTCGTTTAATTTTTAGCAAATTAATCAACATGTTTAATTTTGATGAATATGAAGGTACTGAGTTCTTTTGTAAAAGATTCAAATTTGGCTGATAGCCTAGTGATTAGATATCAATAGTGGATAACATAAATTGCAGAATATAGAAAAATGTTTGGATAACTTTTACTACACAAAATTTGATAGATGAATTTAGTTATTTAGTAACTGGAGTTAATTATGTCAGATAGACTAAAAGTCAGGAACTTGTAAGAAAAGCTTTCAATAGAGAAAGATAAAGAAAAAAAAAAAAGTATAAATTGTGTAAAATAGTATATTCAATTGGCTTTCTTTAGTTCTTATAACCTGACTTGATCATATCCTATGATTGCAGGCTTTCTTTGGTGTTTTTGATGGACACGGGGGTGCAAATGCTGCTGAATTTGCAGCGGATAACATGGGTAGGTATATAATGAATCAATCGAAAAAGATATCTCAGGAAGAAATTGTGGAAGCAGTCAGAGATGGTTACCTGACCACGGATGCCGAATTTATGAAGAAGCATTCTGGCGGTGGTACATGCTGTGTGACTGCTTTGATACAAGAAGGTAATCTTGTGGTCTCAAATGCCGGCGACTGTCGTGCGGTTATGAGCCGAGAAGGAGTTGCTGAAGCCCTCACATCTGATCACCGGCCCTCCAGGGAAGATGAAAAGGAGCGAATCGAAACCCTGGTAAGCAGAGTAATAATGGTGTACAATTTTGTCTAAAAACATACTTTTGACTTGCGAGGAAATTGTAGCTAATCAAAGCTTCGCGACAACCATTTTGCAGGGTGGCTATGTGGATTGTTACCAGGGTGTTTGGAGAGTACAGGGGTCTCTTGCTGTATCGAGAGGAATTGGAGACCGACATCTCAAACAATGGATTACGGCAGAACCAGAGACAAGAGTGTTAAGGATTGAGCCAGACTGTGAGTTCTTGATTCTAGCCTCCGATGGTCTTTGGGACAAGGTTAATAATCAAGAGGCAGTAGATGCGGTTCGCCCTTTGTGCATGGGAGTAGAGAAGCCGATGACGGCTTTTGCTTGTAAAAGGCTTGCTGAGCTAGCAGTAATAAGAGGCTCCATTGATGATATAAGCGTGATGATAATCCAATTAGGCCATTTTTGATTCATGATTTCGCTTATAGTTGTCCTGCAAGTGGTTTTTAGGAGAAACTTGCAGCTTGTTATTAAACCTCTGCTAGGATTTTCCCAAAAAAAAGTGTAGATCTTAGTATTAGTATTATGCTTGCACTTGCAATATTAAGGGATATAAAACATATATATATACTTCTATTCAAAATGAATAGAAAGCTTATTTCACTCCATATTCTGCCATTGCAGCTGACTTTGTTCTGCATATTTCTCTCTATGAATGTGCCGTTTGCAGTGGAATGAAGGGAGAAAGAAAAGTGAAACTTTCCCAACGTTCTGCCTCTTTAAATTGGCAAATTTTGCATTATTGTACACAGCCGGTGGAACCGAAGATACTGTTGTTTGAATGGCGCTTAATAAGCATCAAAATACATGTCTTATCACAAGCTAATTGACACATGAAAATTTCCTTATGTTACGCCGTTCAAATGTCATCTTGTATTTCGGTATTAAATATGTCAAATCAAACTTTTTTCTACTTATGATAAAATTGGGGTTATTGATTCACTGTTATTAAACCGATCTTGTGCTGCCACATGAAGATATCCTCCGTTCAAACGACATGTATGATTGTATGTTAGTGGTTTGGTTTTGTTTAATTTGATATGGACCGTTGATGCTAAAATGTTTCTAAGTCTTAAAAGTAAAATATTGAGTTCCAATTGACCCGAAAAAGCGTATGAGTCTATTCGCACTCAATCTAATTAGGCGACATCGTGTTTGTGAGTCTGTGACAGTAAATTTGGTACAACTTGAGTTACGTGTGTCAAAATCACGACATAAGAACATGAAAAAGCTACCTTAGACACGCCCAATGTGGTTATTGAGTGTAAGCGATACTTATGGGCTCAAAATCTGTTATTTTTTCATTTGAATTGTCATTTCAAGTTATTTTCCGTCAATCTAAGGATTTTTTTTTTTTTTTGGGGGGGGTTGGGCAGCTAGAGTTTCCTCTTTCCTAATTCATGATTCCTTTTCTCTTCATATCATCTTTGATTAAAATCACATAAAATATTACGACAATCTTTAATCAAATTACCAATATTTTGTGAAATATCAACTTTTTATCTATAACCTTTTTTTTTTTTCTTCATGATCCGTAAGCTAAATACACGCCCATTGGTATTAAATCATCGATCTTACCATTCTTTCAATTATTGTGGAAGGAGAAAGAGACAATTCTTCTTATTCTTAAAAATAATAATAATTTTTTTTAAAAAAAAAAAAGGCAGACAAGAAGTGCTATATACTATAAGAGAGCATCTGCTGTGTGGTCGTTGCACAAAAGCCTGCCAACTTTTATGCAAACCACTCAGCATCCAACATATTATCTATTTTAAAAATTTGCAAGAAAAATGTATGTTTGCGAAGTATAGGATTAATTTCCCACACAGCCATTTAGCCACCGTCAATTGAATCGAACCACCGCCCACGCCCACGACTAGATTCCTCCGCCCACCGTCCAGTCGGATCTCTCTCCCTCTCTCACTCCACCGGCATGGGTGGCCGTGGGGTGGCGCGAGGTGGCGAACCGCCCCCATCTCCGTCTGCCATCCTCTACATTTATTTATTTATTTTAAATTAATAAAAATTAATATAATCAGGTGTGAATGTTTATTTCTTCTTAGAGTGTTCTAACTGATGTGGCAACCACTGAATAGTTTGCACAAAACCCCTGTTTTGTACACAGACCACCTAGAAGTTATTCTCATACTACAATTATCTTACAACACTTGATGTGGTTATTCCAATTAACTTTTTAATTTTTTTAACAAGAAGATTTAATTATTAATTGGGATTGTCATATTAATATTGTGAAATAAAAATATAATGTATAGCATTACTTGGGACATTAATTAAAATGTTGCACTTGATCTCTATTTTGCAGCCAAACTCAGGGCCTAAATTCTCAGAAAAGCCATTGATAATCGTCAACCAGATCGTTAATGTTTATAGCATTACTTAAAAATTACGTGGGAATATATTCGCGACGTCATTTAAAATGTCGCACTTGATATCGATAGTGCAGTTAAAAATGTACTACGACTACATATATAATTTTTCCAGCCGAAGGGACAGAATGTCACACGGGTCGGGTCAAAAAACCCAGCAGCCGAAAGGCACAAATAAAGGTTAGAACTTGGAAGGATCGACTAAGGAGTCGTTGGACCCATATCAAGATCCGACCCGGACTCTATAAAACCGTATCAACCAGATGCCACATCTCGCACAAAGGCCACACCTTAACACGTCTTTCCTCTAAGGGAAGATTCTTTTTTTTTTATATAGCGCTTCTCTTTTGCTTTCCTTGTGCCTGTGCGATCTCTGCTTCTCGTTATTCCGTTGCAAACACAATCTTCTTCCATTTATTTTTCCCAAAATCATAGCTTCCATTTCTCTATCTCTCTCTATATCTAGCTGTAGATCTCTCCCTCTCCTTCGCTCAGAGGGTCCCAGGGTTTGATCGCTGCTTCAGATCTCGCAGGGATTCGAAACCCCCGCGAGCTTCGATCTCTGCCTCGCAGCTGGTATTCAATCACAGCCACAGATCTGAGCATTTGATAACTCGCCATCGATCTGAGCCACCATGGCGGCCGCCAACGCTCCGATCACCATGAAAGAGGCCTTAACTGTCAGTTCTCGCTCTCACTTTCCTCTTTTTTTGGCTTCGATTCGATGCTTGCTCTTTGAACTCTATGCATAGTTTGAAATTTTAACTGTGTTTTGAGCTGAAACGGCACTGTTCTCATAATTAAGAAGTTTAGTAATCTCTTTTTGTTAAATTTCGTTTCTGGGTCAATTTACTGTGCTACAACTTTCTGCGATTTGCTATTTCAACAGTGCTTTTAATGCTCAGTCTTTATGGAATTTTATATGGATTTGAAATTTATGGTTTCTACTCAGATCTGTTAATTATTACATTCTTTTGAGGTTGCTTCATAAGTTATTTCATAGGCTATAATTTCACTATCTATTTTTGGACCATATTTAGAAAATTGAACCTGAGTTATGGCTTATGTGATCTGATGTGATTGCAGTTACCGAGCATTGGGATCAATCCTCAATTCATTACGTTTACTCATGTTACTATGGAATCGGATAAGTATATATGTGTACGGGAAACGTCGCCGCAGAATAGCGTTGTTATTATTGATATGAGTATGCCAATGCAGCCTTTGAGGAGGCCTATTACTGCAGACTCGGCGCTTATGAATCCAAATTCCAGAATTCTTGCTTTGAAAGGTAGGATTAGTTATCGGTTATGTACTTGCCTTGTGGATACATAATTGTGTGTGGAATTGCTGATAGGATTAGAATTCTGTTTGTTGCCGCTCATGCCATGCGATCATAAAACTTCAGAAATTGTGGTTCTCATTTCTTTTCACATACTGCTTGACATAGTTCATGTACTTCTACGTTAATATTATAATCCATTTTGTTCTGATGCAACTAGCAGAACCAGTGGTGTCATGCCCGGTTTTACTCCCTTGCCTACTTTTCCTTGCCACCTACATATCTTGGCTCTCCAGGTTAAATGAGAATATTACTGTTGGGATGCTAATCATGAAACTCCCTAATGTAGCTCATTTTTATGTTTTTTGGTGATAAAAACCAATATATACATATGTGTACATGTATATGTATGTATTTTTGGTTTGTGCATGCTTCTATTATTCCTTGGTCTTATATTGTTTTGGCTCATAAAACTGTGACATTCTTTTGAAGCCCAACTCCAAGGAACCAATCAGGATCATTTGCAAATCTTTAACATTGAGCTGAAAGCAAAAATAAAATCTTATCAGATGCCTGAGCAGGTGAGAACTTTAATTTCGTATCATCTTCATTACAGTTTGCGATACTTTGATGGTCCACTTTGTTCCATTGAGATTGATATCATTCAACTAAACCAACTCTCCTTGTGTTGTTTACAGATCGTTTTTTGGAAGTGGATTACACCAAAGATGCTGGGCCTAGTGACACAGACCTCGGTATATCATTGGTCAATTGAGGGTAAGATGTGTTTATTTATAATCTATTTCAGTATCATGTTGCCATAGTTTTTCAGGTTATAAGATTCATGTTATGTTCAAACTGTTTACAGTTATATGGTCCTCACTGCATCTCTAATGTAGGTGATTCTGAACCAGTAAAGATGTTTGATAGAACCGCTAATATGGCAAACAATCAGATAATAAACTACCGATGTGACCCTTCTGAAAAGTGGCTGGTTTTGATTGGAATTGCTCCTGGTGCACCTGAGGTATGTTACTATTTCTGTTAATGGCTATACAAAGTTGATCGCTTCACTAAGCCAATGTGCTCTACCTCAAATGGTGCTTCCTTGCTCTTTTAAGAATGAGGTGGAGGGTGAGATTGTAGATTCAAAACCCACTGGGTGCATGTGTAACTTCCTAACAACAGAAAAGTTGGCTACATCATTACTTGCCAAAAAAATGTTACATCAATGCTCTCATGTATGAAGGACACCTGATGGTTTTTCACATCTAAGGGAAATATAGAGAACTGCTATTTCCAAGCAAAAACCTGCTTTGCAGTAAAAAGCTAGTAAATACATGATAGTATCACATGTAATTGAACCCAAGCTGCTCCAAGCTATCTGAGCCTGATCTAGCCAACTTGGCCTGAGAAGTTCCTAAATGTGGTTGGGTGCTTTGCAAGTTTGCAGTCCCTGGTTTAAACTGCCATGTGTCCCTGGTCTTGTTTTTTGTTAAACTTTTGGAACACAGTTCAGTTTTCCTCTCTCCTGCATACAAGCACTTAGATCCAGCCATTATATTATTTATGAGTCTTGTTTTTCATGCATCTTTTTATTTTTAAATCTCGTGATTTGTAGATGCTACCCCATGTGTAGAACTATATGATGATTTTTACTCTGACAAAAATTTTCACGACTGTCATGGTATTATGGTTTGATTTCCTCATGTGATTTTGTTTATAGAGGCCACAATTGGTTAAAGGGAATATGCAACTTTTCTCCGTTGATCAGCAGCGTAGTCAAGCTCTTGAAGCACATGCTGCATCATTTGCCCAATTTAAGGTGTGGTGGTTTCCCTGTCCCAATCCGTTTTCAACATTGCATTGACTCACAAAATTTCTTTTAGAAGTAACAAAATTCATTAAAAAGTGTAATATGTGCACATACACACAATTTTATGAATGTTGGCTAAACTTCTTTGTTTTTACAGGTCCCAGGAAACGAGAATCCTTCTGTTCTGATTTCTTTTGCCACAAAGACCCTCAATGCTGGACAGATTACATCAAAGTTACATGTTATTGAGCTTGGTGCCCAGCCAGGTAAATATACTAGTTCCAATTACCTTTTATTTGTATTTTTTTGTAGTCTTTAATTGGCACGCCTATAACTGTTTCATATTCCTTCATTTCTTCCATCCATCCAATGTTTGATTCTCGTTTCAGTAAAATGAGGTGTGATGTATCCTTGTGTTGTTTCCACATAGGGGGTGAAGGGCTATGTTTAGAAAGGAACTTTGATGTAACTGAATCTGTTATGCGCATGGTTGAAATGTTGTGAGTTTAGCTGCCACGTTCCACATTTTATACATATGTAATTGCTATGTCCAAAAAAATTGTTCTTCTCTCTTTGTTATTAATATTCGGCCTGTTATACTTCTTGAAAGAAGCAGCTAAGAGTACCTTTGTTCTTTTGCCCTTTTGCCCTAGAAACAAGAAGAGATTGTCAAGAATGAAAATGCATATTTACTTTTGGTGGTAATCAAATATATATATATTTTAAAATTATAAAAAAGAAAAGAAAAAGGGATTTGGTCTGCTAGAATGGTAATGGAAATAGGCATCTAAGTCTTAATATTCATGTCATCTGGACTGAAATATTGATAATAACTTCTGCCTGGACAAATTACCAAAAAAAAGCCTGGACAAGTGTGGCTTTGTGTTGTAAATTATGGAAATTTTAGTGGAGGAAGGGGAGATGAGAAAAATTATGGAAGATAGTTGTATAACTGTTTTCACATGGCTGTACTTTTGAGTTTTTTTTTTTTTGGGGTGATTTTAGGGATGTTGGACTTGGACTAAATTATTTAACGTTTATTATGTTTGGGCTTGTCAAGATAACTATTTTAAATGTTTACTATGTCTGGACTCGTCGGGATGTGTTGGAGTTTATGAAAGTAGGAAGTAGGAAGTCAATCTTCTTATTACTTATCAAAAAAAAAGGAAGTAGGAAGTCAATCTATGAGCACTTATCAAAAAAGTGGGAATCTGGAGGCAGATTGAATCAGTTTGCAGAATTTATAGTTCTTACTGACAGCTATCTTTCTGTTTTTGTTGGTAGGGAAGCCGTCTTTTACAAAGAAACAAGCAGATCTTTTCTTCCCTCCAGACTTTGCAGATGACTTTCCGGTTGCAATGCAGGTATCAAAGTCGCTACTTCTTGCTACTTGTCTTAGTAAACAGCAGCATAATTGTTACTCACGAATTCTTTAATTGACAGATATCCCAGAAATACAGTTTGATCTACGTGATCACCAAGCTTGGGCTATTATTTGTGTATGATTTGGAGACTGCCTCTGCGGTATATAGAAATAGAATTAGTCCAGATCCAATATTTTTGACAGCGGAAGCTTCTTCAGTGGGAGGTTTTTATGCTGTCAATAGGCGTGGACAGGTGTTATTGGCTACTGTTAATGAACAAACAATTGTGCCATTTGTCAGTGGCCAGGTATATTCACAGGCTTGCATTTTCCTTCATTCTATTATGGGAGAATTACTCTTGTGTTTATAAATGTTTTCTTTTTATTTTCACAGTTGAACAATTTGGAGCTAGCTGTCAATCTTGCAAAAAGAGGGAATCTTCCTGGTGCTGAGCAGCTTGTAAGATGATTCTTGTTCTATCTATTTTATATTATTAATTCTGTTCATTCAGATAATTCCACAACTCATGTTTTGATCACCGAAATAGGCCAACACTAAAAACCTAACAATTCCTACGGATAAAAATAACCATTAACGTTAAAACTTAGTTGTGCATTTAAGGTAGTGATGCAACCATGCCATGGTTTGGGATTTTGCTAATGCTTTGAAAGATTGGTTTTTGTAATGATCAAGGCACTCTCTTTATACAGGGTTCTTATAAAAAAGTTCTCTCTCTTTTAGTGTGAAAGTATCTAAAAGGTTTAAATACTGTGTAGATTGTCTAAGCATACTAGTGCCGCCTCGCCCTTAATCGCAAGAGTAGAGATTGATGTGTGTCATGTTTGATCTTCTACTCTTATTCTGTTATGCATGTCCTATGGGCATGCATTATCACTGTTGCAGTTAGAGCCTGGGGTCTCACGGTGATGGACACAATGATGTTTTATGTTGCATTTCATGACAGGTCACACACACACACACTTCTAATTAGGTTCTCTTGTTGTTTAACTGGTTATGCATGAATATATGCTTATAGTCCATATTGTTTATTGCTGTGTGCCTTCCTATAATACTGAGAACATAGGGATGTGCGCTATTGGGTGTCTCAGGTTGTCCAACGTTTCCAAGAATTGTTTGCCCAAACAAAATACAAAGAAGCTGCTGAGCTTGCTGCTGAGTCTCCACAAGGACTCCTCCGTACGCCTGACACAGTTGCCAAATTTCAGGTTTACATTTTGCTTTTCCAATCCTACATATTTTATTAGTTGCTGCTTATATGTTGATAGCTTCAACACTGTTCATCCTTGTGTATGTCGTGCATATGTTATTATGTCTTCATTTGATTTCTTGCAAATCAGAATCTCACTGTAAGGCCTATTTAAGACCTAAAATAGTAGACGTGCTTGTTTAGAGAGGAAACAAAATACATATTTTGCATGGTCCTCATTTGCAAATTTATAAAGGATGGGTAGAAATAAACACCTTAATAAACCAAATTAACATGAAATGTACTCGATCAGTTGAGATTTGATGAAATCTTAGTAGCTACTAAGTTTTGTGTTCATTTTCCCTGCCTGAATGGAACATTTCCTGAAATAGACTTGTCATATGAAGTTGACATTTTGCTCTTTTGCAGAGTGTTCCTGTTCAAGCTGGGCAAACGCCACCCCTGTTGCAGTATTTTGGGACACTCTTGACAAGAGGAAAGCTCAATGCATTTGAGTCATTGGAATTATCACGTCTTGTTGTGAATCAGAACAAAAAGAATCTTTTGGAAAATTGGTTGGCCGAGGATAAGCTGGAATGCAGCGAGGAACTAGGGGATCTTGTGAAGGTTTGATGTGCAATTTGAGATTTAATCATTAATATAATTTACTGGATGTCTTGTTTACTTTATCCCAAAGCTGCCAGATTTGAAGTTATTTTCTTGTTTACATATTGGTAGTTCTGTTTCATTGTAGACTGTGGATAATGATCTTGCATTGAAAATATATATTAAAGCCAGAGCAACTCCGAAAGTCGTTGCTGCTTTTGCTGAACGGAGGGAGTTTGACAAAATTCTAATATACTCAAAGCAGGTGAAGACATGCTTTTATTACTACTGTTATTGTTGTGATTATTAGTATATTTTAGTGTGTTTTTCAAGTTATTTTGTGGTCTGAGCGTAACATTGTTCCTTTGTTGCTTTAGGTTGGGTACACTCCAGACTATCTATTCCTTCTGCAAACCATTCTTCGTTCAGATCCTCAGGTATTGCATTGTATTATCTGTATGTTTGTATGTTTTGTAAGTTTGAGTACCTTAAGACCGAAAGCACAAGCAAATCACAAGTTCTATGGGAGTCAAACCCTTTCTTTTCATATGTTTGCCAACAACCTTTTTCTTAGTAACTTCTGTTTTGGTATTAAATTGTTTTTAGACCAGTTTTATGAAGACAATTTTAATCCAGGAAGACTTTGCGTTTTTTTTTTTAAAGTATAGAGCTAATATTTATTTTTGGAATGCAGGGAGCTGTTAATTTTGCGTTAATGATGTCTCAAATGGAGGGAGGTTGTCCAGTTGATTACAATACCATAACAGATCTCTTTCTTCAGGTTTGTTGATTGCAATGGTGCTTGAGTTGTTTTATTGATTTAATAATAAGATTCGTTTATTCTCCATTTGTATTGCTCTAGTTTTTGTCACTCTATCAACAAGCTTCATAGGGCATTAATTAGTTCTCATCGTTACAATATTGCAGAATGTTAATCGATAAATGAGGAGGAGAACTAATAGTTTTTTTTGCTTTCTGTGCTTTGTGTTTTATAGAGGAACTTGATTCGTGAGGCGACAGCTTTTCTATTAGATGTTTTGAAGCCAAATCTTCCTGAACATGCTTTCCTTCAAACAAAGGTTTTATTGACCACCTCTTTCTTTGTTAAGTTTATGTGACTTCTGTTTGTATAATTGCACCCGGTTGCAGCACTTTTAACACTTTTTATATAGGTCCTGGAAATCAATTTGGTAACTTTTCCAAATGTAGCTGATGCTATATTAGCTAATGGAATGTTCAGCCACTATGATCGTCCTCGAATTGCCCAACTTTGTGAAAAAGCTGGTCTTTATATGCGAGCTCTGCAAGTAATGTCTTCTAGCAGTTCTTTAACATTCTTTTTTTTTTTTGGCACATTTAGTTAAAAATTGTTGTTAAATGTTTCACTTCTTGTGCAGCATTACACAGAGTTGCCAGATATTAAACGTGTCATTGTGAATACGCATGCAATTGAGCCACAGGTTTATGTACTCCAGTGCTTATATCTTTTGGTGTTTGATGGATTTTTTAAACTTCCTACTGATTATGTGGTTCTTTACAGTCACTTGTAGAGTTTTTTGGCACGCTGTCACGAGAATGGGCTTTGGAATGTATGAAGGACCTTTTGTTGGTCAATCTAAGAGGCAATCTTCAGATAATTGTGCAGGTACACATCATTGTCTTGTGTAATTGGAAAAGTATCTGATTAGTAATTTACTGAAGCATGCTTATATACCTCTGTGCAGGCTGCCAAGGAGTATTGTGAACAGTTGGGTGTTGATGCATGCATAAAGCTTTTTGAGCAATTTAAGTCGTATGAAGGGTTATACTTTTTTCTTGGTTCATATCTAAGCTCCAGGTGATCTATTTTGTTAAGAAGTTCTTTCTCTTTGGTGGGTAATGGCATGTCCATTTATTATTGGCTAATTCATTTTCATATATGAGACAGTGAGGACCCCGACATTCATTTTAAGTACATTGAGGCTGCTGCTAAAACTGGTCAAATCAAAGAGGTCGAGCGTGTTACGAGAGAGTCAAATTTCTACGATCCTGAGAAAACAAAGAACTTTTTAATGGAAGCTAAGCTTCCAGATGCTCGGCCGCTAATTAATGTTTGTGACCGTTTTGGATTTGTCCCGGATCTCACACACTATCTGTACACAAACAATATGCTTCGTTACATCGAAGGTTATGTTCAAAAGGTATGAGGTTTGAAGTCTTATTTGTGATGCATTGAACATTCGCTAATGCCTTACCTGTTATATGAATTTTACTTGTTTCTTGCCCTTGAGACTTTTTTGTCGCTTTTGATAGGTGAACCCTGGTAATGCTCCTTTAGTTGTGGGGCAGCTTCTAGATGATGAGTGTCCTGAAGATTTTATCAAAGGCTTGATTCTCTCTGTCCGTTCTTTGCTTCCAGTGGAACCCCTTGTGGACGAATGTGAGAAGAGGTGGCGTCCCAACTCTATTTCATTCCTTTGTGGTTCTCACTCTCATTTCTTGATTTTATTTCTTATGTTTTCTTTGTGATATTTAGGAATCGACTTCGTTTGCTCACTCAATTCTTGGAGCATCTCGTGAGTGAGGGAAGCCAAGATGTTCATGTTCACAATGCTCTGGGTAAAATCATCATTGATAGCAACAACAATCCAGAGCACTTCCTCACCACCAACCCCTACTATGATTCTCGTGTTGTGGGTAAGTATTGTGAGAAACGTGATCCTACCCTGGCAGTTGTGGCATACCGGCGAGGACAATGTGATGAAGAGCTTATTAATGTCACGAATAAAAATTCTTTGTTCAAGCTGCAAGCAAGGTTTGTGACTTCTTTTGGTTATTTAGTTTGTCTTCAATGGTACCTGTGTTTTTTCGGAGATTTATTGACTCAGACTTTGGTTGCAGATATGTGGTTGAAAGGATGGATGGTGATCTTTGGGAGAATGTTCTTAACCCTGAGAATGTCTATAGAAGACAGCTTATTGATCAAGTTGTATCTACTGCTTTGCCCGAAAGCAAGAGCCCAGAACAAGTTTCTGCAGCTGTTAAGGCTTTCATGACTGCTGATCTGCCTCATGAATTAATTGAGCTCCTTGAAAAGATTGTGCTTCAGAACTCCGCATTCAGTGGGAACTTTAATCTGCAAAACCTGCTCATTTTGACAGCTATCAAGGCAGATCCATCTAGAGTTATGGATTACATTAATAGACTGGATAACTTCGATGGACCCGCAGTTGGGGAAGTGGCTGTGGAAGCCCAACTGTATGAGGAAGCATTTGCAATTTTCAAGAAGTTTAACTTGAATGTTCAGGCTGTCAATGTCTTATTGGATAATATCCGGAGCATTGAACGGGCTGTGGAGTTTGCATTCCGTGTTGAAGAAGATGCTGTTTGGAGCCAGGTGGCCAAGGCTCAACTCAGGGAGGGCCTGGTGAGCGATGCCATTGAGTCATTCATTCGTGCAGATGATGCAACAGAATTTTTGGATGTAATTCGTGCTGCTGAGGATGCAAATGTTTACCATGACTTGGTGAAGTACCTCCTGATGGTTAGGCAGAAGGCGAAAGAGCCCAAGGTGGACAGTGAGCTCATCTATGCATATGCAAAGATTGATAGGCTGAGTGAGATTGAAGAGTTCATTCTCATGCCAAATGTAGCAAATCTCCAAAACGTTGGTGACCGGTTATATGATGAAGCCTTATACGAGGCTGCAAAAATAATATTTGCCTTTATATCTAACTGGGCCAAGTTGGCTATCACACTTGTGAAACTGAGACAGTTCCAAAGTGCAGTTGATGCAGCAAGGAAAGCTAACAGCTCAAAAACATGGAAGGAAGTTTGCTTTGCTTGTGTTGATGCAGAGGAGTTCCGCTTAGCTCAGATATGTGGGCTCAACATTATTATACAGGTGAACTGTTGCATTCTATTTACTTTCTATGAGTTTTGAAGGTCTGTTTTCATTCAGCTTCAGTTGCAGGTTTGAAAGATGGGCCCTGCAGAGTATAACGATGAAGCATTTGCTTTAGTGCTTGGCTGGGGTCAATGCTTGATATATTTTTTTGTTGCATATCCAGCATGTTCTAGATTGATAATTCATAAATTTATGTAACCGTTAACTCAATTTTGCTCTATTCTGCCTTCAATAGGTGGATGACTTGGAAGAGGTCAGCGAATATTACCAGAATAGAGGATGTTTCAATGAGCTAATCTCTCTTATGGAGAGTGGTTTAGGTTTAGAACGTGCACATATGGGCATCTTCACTGAGTTGGGAGTTCTGTATGCTAGATACCGTCCCGAGAAGCTTATGGAGCACATCAAACTGTTCTCAACCCGTCTCAATATTCCAAAGCTTATACGAGCCTGTGATGAACAACAGCATTGGAAGGAACTCACCTACCTGTATATCCAATATGATGAGTTTGATAATGCAGCTACTACCATAATGAACCATTCCCCCGAGGCATGGGATCACATGCAGTTTAAAGATGTTTCGGTTAAAGTTGCTAATGTGGAGCTATATTATAAGGCTGTGCACTTCTACTTGCAAGAACATCCCGATCTTATTAATGATCTTCTCAATGTACTTGCACTTCGTGTGGACCATACACGTGTTGTTGACATTATGCGAAAGGTATTACTTCTGCAGGTTTATGATCTTATTGAGATCTAAGTTGACAACTTTCTTTGCATGGCTCTAACTCTGTCAAGTTTTTAATCATGTTACATCAGGCTGGTCACCTGCATCTTGTGAAGCCATACATGGTTGCAGTTCAGAGTAACAACGTGTCTGCTGTAAATGAAGCGTTGAATGGGATATATGTTGAGGAGGAGGACTATGAGAGATTGCGTGAATCAATTGATATGCATGATAACTTTGATCAAATTGGCCTTGCACAGAAGGTGATGTGCAATTATTTTACTTTGTGGTTCTTTTTTAATGGGTCCAATTGCGTAGGCCTAATTGATATGCGTTTGAGCAGATTGAGAAACATGAGCTACTTGAAATGAGGCGTGTTGCTGCGTATATTTACAAGAAAGCGGGCAGGTGGAAGCAGTCCATTGCATTATCAAAGAAAGACAACCTTTACAAAGATGCCATGGAGACAGCCTCACAATCCGGTGATCGCGAACTTGCAGAGGAGTTACTTGTTTACTTCATTGAAAAGGTACCTAGCAAAGTCTAAAAAATGTATACTCTTTTACGGATTGAGATTTAGATAGGTTTTACTTGGCTACACACCTTCATAGGCACTGTAAATATAATGAGAGAATGATTAGGTATCTACTTTTGCGTTAGCCAAAGCTTTCTCACTCATAGTATGGTTAGTTTGCAATGTTAGTTGTGTTGGGATCTCTGTTCTACTTCCTACTCAGTCCTGGTGGATGCAGGGGGATGTTGGCATGTGAAGGATGTCAAACAATCAACTTTCTAGATTTAGAAAAAGTCCCTCTTTTCTTTCAGCTTTTGCTTTTGCTTTTGCTGTTCAAGCATGATTGCATCTAATGAATGAAGGTGTAGATAATATATGTTTATTTATAACTTTATTTTAATTTGTGTTGTATGTGCTTGTGCAGGGAAAGAAGGAATGCTTTGCTTCGTGTCTCTTTGTTTGTTATGATTTAATTCGGCCGGACATTGCTCTAGAACTTGCCTGGATGAACAATATGATCGACTTTGCTTTCCCATATCTGTTGCAGGTGATTTACTATATCATTTATACTTCAATTACATTCTCTTATGTTGGGCCTAAGCTTATGTTTAGGTGCTTTGTGTGCCTTGTCAAAGGTGAGTATTGAGCTCATGCTTGGCACAGATCATTCGTGGATGTAGGGTTGGGTGTTACTGAATTATGTTTCTTTGCTACATTATGCTTCTGTTGTGTTGATCATTCAAGTTCGTGCTTTGCTAGTAAGATTTTTAGTCTTGTGTTGGGTACATGAATATGCCCCTTACTTGCATCGGATTTGGGAAGGAGGAAAAGGTTTGGGAAGACGGGTGAAGAGGGTTGGAAAGATTTTTTGCTTCTGTGATACCCTTTTGTTTACAGTGGGGTGCTGTAGAAACATGGACGTCCTGTTTGAAATCTGATTTACAATTAATCTCTTGTAGTTCATCCGTGAGTACACCGGAAAAGTTGATGAGCTTGTTAAGGACAAAATTGAAGCTTTGATTGAAGTTAAGGCTAAAGAGAAGGAAGAGAAGGATGTAATTCAACAGCAGGTAATCATTTTAAGGCTACTTTTCTGTTGATGTACGGACGATAAGTTTGATCATTGTTCTGGGCTTTCCTGAGAGTAACATTATCATTTTTGCCTGTGCTATGGATTTTTTATAAATTTCGAGTGCTGGTATTATTTAGCGAGTCAAATATTTTCCCAATTATATGTTTTAGCCACCATGTTGACAGTCTCCCCTTCTCTTTCGGCATTCTCATCTTTTTTGTTTAACAATCACACAGTGGCTTTGATTGATGAGATGGGTTTTCTGTTGCAGAACATGTATGCTCAGTTGCTGCCTCTTGCTTTGCCTGCACCTCCAATGCCTGGTATGGGAGGTGCACCAGGAATGGGAGGATATGCTCCACCCGGTATGGGTGGAATGGGGATGCCTCCCATGCCACCCTTTGGGATGCCTCCAATGGGGAGCAGCTACTGATACGCAGGCAAATTGTTCGAGCTGAAGTTAATGATGTAAGTTTAGAGTATAGGGATGAGGGCAACCAATCAGTTATGGCATGTTTGTCTTTTTCATTGCGTGGGGTTTTGGTGCCTCATTTTTTCCCTTGTTCTGATGGGGTGAAGGTGTAGTTTAAATAATGTCAATTGTTTTTTTGTCACAAGGGTGTGGATATGTGTTGTAATATTCTTTTGGTAGCAGAGGCATTTTTTGAGCTGCCGGTAGAGGGCAAGCTTGTGGATTCTGTATTTTATTATTTTTCTTGTGGTCCAGGAATCTGTCAGTTATAGTACAAAACAATTCTTATCGATCATCAACTATCGGTTTGATATATTATGGCTATGTTTTGATTACAGCTATTTTTCTTGAACGTATATAGCCTGCTGCTCGTATTCCTTTGAATGATTTATGTATTTAGTGCAATGAAGTGACACATGAATGAGTTTTGTTTTCTTATTTTTATTTTTTAACGGCAAAAAAAGAAGTATTCTGTTGGACCCATTTTATCTGGGTACGTGTTTTGAATTCTTTCTTTAATACAGTTTAATTACCATTCTACTCAAATGTGGCATTTGTAACACATTTTCTTTACTTCTGGTTTATTTAAATGTTTCCCTTCAGACTATGGCGAATTGGTGTTGGAAAGGAATTCGAAAGCCTACTGTGTACAAACTTATCAAATGTTTAATTGCATTTTTAAAAATTATGTTTTCATTAACTGTATTTTGAAAATGTTATTTTTTCAAACCCCCTGTTTTGAAACTGTTAATACTGATACTCAATCCTTTAGGCCCTCAAAAGATTTGGGCTATACGCTTAAATACTCTTCAACCGTATGGTCAAGTAAGACCCCAAAAAAAAAAAAAAAAAAGCGTAAAAGAATTTTAAAAATATATACGGGTTCTCTCTAAAGAGACTTCTTTGTCAAATTCATTTTATATTAGTTGACGTGCGATCCTCTTGAGTGAAACATGGGCTTTCTCTAAGAGCAAAAAAACATCAAAATGCCTAAAGTTTACTATAGTTGGATATCTAGTTTCGCTCAGAGTAATTTTATATAGTATACACCATTGTTTTATCCTCAAAGTTGATGTGGCGTGGTTTTTCAAAAATAAAATAAAATTTTATGCATTAAATGTTATGAGAGATTATGCCAAATCAACTTTAAGAAATAAAAGGGTTAACTACTTTCCCACTTAATTGTAGTTGAGAAACCTTAAGCCTTGTAAAACCCTAAGCCCCCCTCCAGAGCGCCGCCGCCTTAGGAGAGGAGGGATGCCCGTTGCCTGCATCCCTCCTCCCTTCCTTGCTTCCCGATTTTTGTTTTAGGTTTGTTACTGTCTTTGGTGTTTTCTGTTCTGTTGTGCTTGTGTTTTCTCTTGATGGGTATTGCTTTGGGGGATTTTCACTCAAACTCTCCCCTTCCCTGTTTGTTTGTGTGTGCCGCCGATCTCCTCCGCGCTCGCTTCGCTGCTCACCACTCATTGTCGGGTCTTTTCACACGCCCCTCCCACGCCAAGCTTTTTGTGCCACCTTCCGCGACGGTTTCCGACCAGCTCGCGATCGGCCTCCTCTGGCTGCCGTCACTCGCTTTGAGTGTTTTTCGCATTTATTTTCCTGTTTTGTTGTTTTTCTGTTTTGCATTTCATTTGAATTCCCTTGTATTTGGTTTTATTTGCTGTAATTTCTTTTCCTGCATTAGTTTTATTGTTCCCTTTATTTCCCTGTATGGTTTTATTTATGCTTGTAAGAAGGCTTTTTCCTCCTGCTTTGTTGCGCCCGGTTGCTGCCCGATATTACTGGTCCAAACCTTTGGGTTGTGGATGTGAAATTTATCCTGGCTTTCGAGTCGAGAAGGATGAGTATCGGCTTGTGAGTTTTGTTCTCAAGGCCGAGGAATAAGTATCGGCTTGAGGGTTTTGCTCTCAAAGCCGAGGAATAAGTATCGACTTGGGAGTTTTGCTCTCAAGGACGAGGAATAAGCGCTACCTATGCATTAGATGGTGTCTGTTTGATGCAGATTTGAGTTTTCAACTTGATATTTAGTCATAGGTTAGCGGATGCTGTGTTTTGGTTGATTTGGTCTGTTGTTGATGACTGTATCTTTAGCTTCGACTATGATTTACTTCAAAACTTTTTGCTCTGTTTGTAAGAGATTTAGGCTCGCAACTTTTATCAATGAATGAGTATGATATGTTTCAAAAAAAAACTTTAAGAAATAAAAGGGAGATAAAAGAATAGTGTATAGAATTACTCTTTCACTATAACGCCACCTCAATATTGGTTTTTAGGTTGAATTTGGAAAAATCTAATTTTATTTTCTGTACAAGTTTTGAGAATGTCTAGTACATAGCTTGGAAATGAACGCCGATGGTTTATAATGTACCTTATAATTTTTAAGAGTTTGTTTGGGATTAAGTTGAAAAATATAAGTTAAAAAGTGTGTTTTTTGGTAAAAGTTTTATTTTTAAGCTTTTGTTAAAATGCATTTTAACTATTTTTAAACTTTTTACCCTTAAAGCGTTTTTAATTTTTTTTAACAAATGTGTATTTTTTTTTTTTTTTTATCAAACGGCTATTCATTTTCATTATGGTTCCCAAAGACTTTGGGTGCCCCCGTCTCAGGATCTTCACTTTGAGCTTGTGCATCACCATATGTTCACCCGCTACCTCTTAAGGCAAAATTAATTCGCTGAAAAATTAACATCATGGCAATCGGGTTTCTGATTTGGGCTCTGATCACAGCTCTCTCAGCCTTTACTTTGAAGTTAGCTTTCAGCATAATCAGTGGTATAAGGAACAGAAACAGAGCCGTGGGGTTCTTCCATCCGTACACCAACGATGGCGGCGGCGGAGAGCGAGTGCTGTGGTGCGCCGTCAAAGCCATCCAAGAGGAAATCCCTGATCTCGATTGCGTCGTCTACACCGGCGACCACGACGCCTCGCCTCAGAGCTTGACGGCCCGAGCTCTCGATCGCTTCGGGGTCAAGCTGCTCTTCCCACCCAAGGCACTCTCTCTTTCCCTCTGATTTTTCACTTTGTGTGGAATGATCTGGAACTATTCAAATCAGCTTTTTAAGAGTTTAAACTTTTGGGAAAATCGGTAATTCAATTGTCAATGATTATGATGATTTTGGGTCTGTGTTCTTTGTTCATTTGGTGTTAGTAGCTCTTACAATACGCATTACTGAGAATTCGATCTTTGTAGTTTCTCTATTGCTGTTACCGTAAAGCCGTTCTTGTATTATTTTAGTTTTCAATATCTTATATGCTCAGGTGGTGCATCTGTATAAAAGGAAGTGGATTGAAGAAACCACTTACCCTCACTTCACAATGATTGGTCAAAGTCTGGGTTCAGTCTATCTCTCATGGGAAGCTTTGTGCAAATTTACCCCCTTATATTATTTTGACACCAGCGGATATGCTTTTACGTATCCGCTTGCCCGGATATTTGGGTGCAAAGTTGTCTGCTACACACATTACCCTACTATCAGTTTAGACATGATATCTCGTGTTCGCGATAGGAGCTCGATGTATAACAACGATGCCTTGATTGCTCAGAGGTTTGTTTTCTAACTGTTTAGATCGTCAAGCATCTTTTTGTATGCATTCTTTGTGATAGCTGCCCCAAAGGGTATGTGTCAAATATTAGAACCTTCTTTGTTTGTTTCCTCCTGTAATAGCGAAAAAGTAGACGAAGATTATGATCATGTGATGGTTACAAGGATTGAACACTTAAAAGCCATGGCAGAAATAGAAGGGAGGGAGGGTGGTAGGGAAGTTATAGCTCCTCGTGCATCTGCTGTGCATTAGATAGAATTCATACAATTCTTCCAACTAGTGTTGATTTATTTGAGCATGGATTCTTTCTAAGACATGAACCCAAAAATGAATTTTAGACATTCTTTAAATTATTAAAATGTATCAAGCCTTTGTGCTGGGTACTTCCATGGAAAAGACAATTAATTTGCATGTTCCCCTCTCCAAAATATTCCAGAGCCAGGTTTTCCCTTCTTCCTCTTTACCCCTGTCCTTCAACACGTACAGGAAAGTGTATGTGTTGAAGGACATTGCTGTTCTAGGCTGTCACTGATGGACTACTAGAGATCTTTTGGATTTCGTAATGCTCCTGCTTGTGTCTTTCATAGATGTAGACAACTTTATTACCCCTTCTCCTGTTATGTTGATTGTAAAAATTTCTTATGATGTGGCAGCATTTGGCTATCCCGGTGCAAAATCATCTATTACACAATCTTTAGCTGGATGTATGGGTTTGCAGGCTCTTGTGCACACCTTGCAATGGTCAACTCTTCATGGACTGAGTCTCATATTGAAAAGCTTTGGAGAATTTCTAACCGAACTAAGCGAGTGTATCCTCCTTGTGATACTTCAGGACTCCAGGTTTGTAATTTTTTGTTTTTCAATCTAATGATATTGCGTGCATTGTGGGGTTGAAAGGCCTTTGTAGTTTTTTCTTTTTCTTTTTCTTTTTATTTATTTTGTACTTTTTTTGGTTCAATTCTATTGGGTCCAAATTTCTCCTTCTTCTTTTTTTTTTTTTTTTTGTTTCATGTGCATTCATGACCTGTAATGTGACATGATTATTGATCTTAGCATTCAATTTTTATTTCTGCATATAATTCTTGTTAAATTTTTATTAACCAAGTTTTGTTGGTTTAGTCACATCTTATTTTTTTTTCTCAAACCAGTATTGATATAGTGGTGTTGGTGGCGTATTCTCTTCATTTTGACAGTACTTCGAATACAATAATGCATACCTCTTGTCAAAATTTTGATCCAAAAAGCCTGTGGGTTTTAACAAGTTGCCTTCCAAACAGGTTCTTCCTTTGGATAGACCATCTAAAACTCCAATAATTATATCTGTTGCTCAATTTCGTCCAGAGAAGGTGCGCATACTTGTATTATCCTTGTGAATGCAAGGTACTATGATTTTGATGGCGCATTTTTCGGGTCTTTTAAAGTTATAGTGCATACTTCGTAACTTGATTCTTTTGTCTAAGGCACACACTCTCCAACTTGAGGCCTTTTCAGTCGCCCTTAAAAAGTTAGATGCAGACTTGCCTAGACCAAAGCTTCAGTTTGTGGGTAGTTGTCGAAACAAATCAGATGAGGAAAGGCTGCAAAATTTGGAAAATAGAGCTATTGAACTGAAGGTGGATGGGGACGTGGAATTCTATAAGAATCTGATGTACAGGTTTGAGCCTGTCAAATTATATTTTTGATCCTTTATACAGCCATATTATGTAGTGTGCAATTTTATGGATGCATGTGCGTAATACCTTCTTTTCCTCTCTGAGGATGAAAAACCGTGTGATGTGAGGTATTGTACATTTCATACGCACAAGTGGAAAATATTGCCAATTTGATGGGTTTCCCCCACTCAGTCTTGTTACATGTATCACATAGCAATTGCGGAGGTTAATTAGATTACTGCTCCACAACATGTCCTCGCTTAAGCAGATGAAGAGAACTTGATTGTGCTTCTTTGTGTTGAAAAATCAAATGGTTGAAATTAACAGCAACCATGACTGTCTAGAGCTTCTGGGCAAAACCAACTTATATGGAATGGGTATGTCACCCCTTGTATGACTTTATGATGGTGCAGATTATGGTAATGCTCAGCCTATAATAAACCTTATGTGGGGCAGCATTTGATTAAGAAATTGGGAACTGTGCCTTTCCACTTAAGTCTCAAATAAGGATGGTTGGGGGGAGCCAAATGTTATGCTTTCATTATAAAATATGTTTAGGAGGGCTGGTTGACGTAAAGGAATTAATCAAGCTGCATCAAACAATATCTGTAATTCATAGCTCCCATTATTTTTTCATTAGGCAGTAAGGCATGCATGGTGTATTGGCACTGAAGTTGTGGATTTCTTTATAATCGTTTTAGTACTCTAGTATTTTGTAAGAAATTCTCTTGAACTTAAAATCGGTTAGTTTCTGTCTTGTAAATCTTTTATACCTGTTTCATTTGTTTTTGCTGTCTTAGCGTTGGTTTCTTCCTCACAATCTGCAGGGACTTGGTGAGACTTTTGGCTGGTGCTGTTGCAGGAATCCACTCCATGACAGATGAACATTTTGGCATTAGCGTCGTAGAGTATATGGCTGCAGGCGCAATCCCAATTGGTTAGCATCTTTTATAATTACCCATTTGAAAAGCAGACACATTTCCACACTTTAGAAATGCTTTTACGTATATTTGTTGCTCATACTTTTCCTTCTCTCTTCAGCTCATAATTCTGCTGGACCAAAAATGGACATCGTCTTAGAAGAAGATGGACAACAAACAGGATTTCTTGCTCGCAGTGTGGAAGAATATGCAGATGCCATCCTGAAAATTATAAGGATGCCTGAAACTGAGAGGCTCCAGATGGCTGCCGCTGCAAGGAGACGGGCAGGCAGATTTTCTGAGCAAAGATTTTATGAAGATTTCAAAGCCGCGATCCGACCTATTCTATGCCATGGTTCCAAATGATGGACTAATAACACATACAGCTTTTTACTTGTAACTCAGTCCAGTGGACATCTTTCGCCTTTGCCCATTTAGTTGTAACTTGTAACCCTAATTGAAAGGTGGATGAAGTTTTTTGTTGTCAAAATGGCTGACGACATTTTTGATCTCCAATATAGTTGAATGGATCTCAATTATAATTGATCTCCACTATGGCCTCATGGTTTTAATGGCCTGTGACCTTTGTTAGTTACATTAAAAAAAAAGTTAAATTCTTTTTTATCTATCTATAAAATAGTTTTCCTGATTATATGGATTTGTGTTCTGTTTTTTATAATTGGGCGCTTTTCTTGTATATTTCTTGTGTATTTAAGTTATGTTCTTCTATGCTTTCTAACTAGATTGAATTACTTGCTATTAAAAATATAGTTTATAAAAATGTTTTATAGAGTAATTTGCCTTTTATATGAATTATTATTATTAGTTTTATTTTTGACATGTCTGCACAAGAGGGGGGAGGGAAATTCAAACTAGTAATCTCTGCTTCATTAATGATCAATAGCCTTTATCAATCGACGTGTAATTATTTTTGGGGAAATAAAATTTAATCTTTGATTTTTTTTTTTCCATTATTTTATTATCAAAAAGTAAGAAAATGAAATTTGAAAACAAGATTTTGTGCAAAACAAAATGTATATTTTAGGGAAAATTTATTCTTTTAGGACCGGATTAGCCGGCTCGGCCTACGTGGGATTCTGCCTATTGGCAGACCTGGGCCTGATCCTTGTTTTGACAATGGGCTCGAGCTTAAATTATATGCAAAGTAGGGAGTCCGTAACATCACGCGCTGAAAATGACGGTAGCTCTGATAACTTCTCATCTTCTCCCATTCGATTACAGGCCACCCACCTTCTTGTCACAGACACAGTTCAACTCAGAAGCTCTCCCTCTCTTCATGGTTGAGCCTCAAACGAACAGAAGATGGCTATCTCTCTGAGTTCACTCGTGGGCTTCAACTCAACGGTAAAGCTGTCCTTATTTCTCTCATTTAACTAGATTTGCAGTTTTTTTCTTTGTTTCCTCTACATGTCTGAATTCCCACTTACTTTTATGAAGTTTCCTCTAGTGCTGTTGTCATATTGGATTATGTTTTATGATACTATCAAATGGGTTTGTGTATTTTATATTGATTTTAGTTGTCAATATAAGTGGGTATTGGATGGTGGTAGAGCTCAAACAAAATAAACAAAAGTTAGATAAGGGTGAAAATATTTTTCATTGTAGCCAATCTCAGATGGTTGGGATTTGGCTTTATTTCACTTGAGTTTTTGAAAAAAATTCAGAGGCTCATGACTAATTTGTAAGTTTTAGTTTCTATAAATTAATCCCAGATTTAACAAAATTTCGGTGTTAGGATTCTCGAATTACAGAAGGTTGGAAAAGTTTTGGTTTTCTCTTTTATTAAGTAAAGAAGTGGGGTCTAGGATCAAGCTTTACTAAAATTTAAAGGGATCGTTGAGGTTTATTGAATATTGATAATGTGTTGTGGGCCTCAGCACTTCCTGAAACCCTTTTGTCTAATGGAGCTCAAATATTTGTAGCAGGATTGCTTAAAATGCAGGTGTTGGCTGTCCTAGTATTTCCTGCATTATATCTTACCCTCCAAAGTTATATGATAATCAAAATGGTGTTTTAATCTCTGACCGTCATACGGAAAAGGAGCATTGAGAGCGATTGCAGATGTTACTAGATGAAATATTAGCAACTTACTGCAAACATATTCAATATGTTTGAAAAACATGAGTAGGACAGGGAAAAATGAAGGCAAAAACAAAATAAGGAATTCAAAACTTGATAGCAACGACGATATTCTTAGAACATATTTTGTCTCATTTCTGAAGTGCTAAAGGGATTTGGCAAAATCGTTCACAGGATACAATGAAGCCCTATAGCCACTCTAGGATTACTGGATTGCAGTTATTCAAATTATCTCTGGTAGATGTTCAACTTTGTTGCAACTATATTGATTGTGAACTGATAGTTTCAAGCTTTGCTTTTATGCTTTTCGTTTTTTGTTCTAAGGGGATGCCTCTTTCTATCAAATGTCTTCTATTGCTGTATCTAGTATGCATGTAGGCTGTCAGGTCTCCTTTCAGGTTAAGCTTTAGTCAGAAGGGAGTACTTTACTCTTCAAAACTACTTTTATGACTGAATTTGGAATTGTGGATGAGATGCATCTAAGTGGTGTAACATATATTATTTATTGCGTTAGAAACTCTTTGATGCACTATTAGTTATTCTTTGGGAACGAAGTTTATCTGGGTGATTTATTTCCCTTGATTATTTACTCAAGCATCTTTATTACAAGTTGCAGGCCAATTACCAGAATGTGTCAAGATCTGTTGTCGGAGCTTCAGTACCAAAAGTAATCCAATTCACACCCTTCCTAGGAAGGTTGGGATCAAGGAGTCTTGCAAAGGAAAAAAGATGGAGCATGTCTCTTTCAGTTGCAGATAGTGATCGGCTTACAACAAAAACCAGTGATGAGGGTTCTGGAAACACAGAAAATCAGCAGTTGCAAGCTAGTGTTAATAATGAAACAGGGTCTCAAGCCGTTGAAGCTTCTAACGGGTCCACAGTTTCTTCAGATTTGAAGCAGGAGACATCACCATCTCCAAACCAGCAAACCGTGCCAAAAAGATCGCCACTGACAGCAAAAGAGAGACTAAGGGCTGCCCGGGTTCTCAATCGTTACATGGAATCAAAACCAACTAAATCAGAAATGGGCAGCAGAGTTTTGGATGCAATGAGAGAAAGTGATGGTGGCAAGAAAAGATCTGGGCTCCCAGAAGCCCCTACAAACTTATTTGATGACAGCAAGCGAGGAATGCCAAAGCAGGGCCTCACTTTTGATTTTCCAGGGGGTTTTGATCTTTTCATAATTGCCTTTTCATTTGTTTTCATCAGCACAGTGATGTTTGCTACGACGTACATTGTGTGGAAAGCTGGTGCAATCCATTTTAATGAGTACTAAGGTGGAGGGCCATGGGGTTCTGCATTTTTTAGACGAATTACCTTCTTAATTCTTCCTTGTAAATCTCTCTCAAATTAGCTGAAGTTAAGGTACTTCGGATACTCATCTTTTGCAAGACTAGGATTTTGAATCTTTGTTTTCAGGCAGTATATATACTTGATTGTACAAAAGATTTTCTCAGTCAAGAGTTATTTATATGTCGGTGATCAACATTTACTGCTTGGGGTGTTTTTCTTGCATCATAAAAGTGAGATTAATATGATAGTGAAAGTCAATCAATTCCTTCAACTTACTCCTGGAATTCTTATCTCATCTACCTGAAAGTAGAAATCACGTGTTTCACGTGTGGGTTTTGTTGAACCATAGCCTTGCCTTTTTCGGAATTTTTACTGCATATGCTGGTTAGCCATAAGCTGAGGTTCATGTGTGGTCCTTCACAAACTTCTCTCGAATGCATTTCGTATACCATTATGTACTGATAAAAGGGGAAATTGTAGCCAAGTATATGAGCTTGCCCTTTTAGATAAATGTCTTCGTCTTACATTTCACAGTACGTGGCAGGTCCATATTGCACTGCCAACTTACGTGCTAAAATGGCACACTAGGACAGAATTATGATTGACAATATTTATACGACTTGTGAACTCGACATGAATCCAACACAATTAATGGGTTATGGTTAAAAGGTAATGGCCCATTTAATTAAATTAGTCAGTTTATGATTGATATATATAGATTATATATAGTATTATACCCATGCCTCGATGTGACTTAAACCCGGCATGAACTTAACACGAAATTAAAAAGTTAGGGTAGAGGAGTTTGACCTGTTTAATTAAATGGTTCGATTTGTCACTCCTCGTCACGATCTGGACCCGACACGTGAACACGAAATGTCACTTTTAGAAGCAATCAAGAGGTCCCTATCAAAATTAGATTTGGCCCTTCATTCATGTATCTATCTAGTTCCGTTTCTAGTCACACTACCGCAATCGATTGGTTTCCGTTTCTAGTCACGCTACCGCAATCGATTGGTTTTCCATGTGATGTCTAATACTAATAGCCCGTAATTGGAGATGATATATCATCATATAAGACATATATTTATTGCCAAAATCAGCTGTGAGCTGTGTTTGGTTAAACATATGTCACTGACACATGATCTTAGGCTCTTAGCTTGTTTTATCGGTCGTATATGCATGATTTCTAAACCGACCTTGTTATGTTTAATCATCGTATGTTTTTGCTTCTTCTACTTCTGCACTGCTAACTTGTTGGACTGCTAGATTCGGCACATTTTTATGGTGGATCTTTGCCGACAATAAAATCTTGCTCCTACTAAATTTGTTGAAAGAAATGGGACCCAAAAAGCGTGCGCTCAGATGTCCCGAATGGATAGAACTTAGAATTGTATAAAGAAAGAAGAAGATACGGGGAATCATGAGCACCACACAATTTTGTGAGTGAAGTTTGCAAAGTGAGTGGTTGATCAAAGGTCGTATCAAACTTTATGGTGAGTTGCAATGTATTGGACCCTACATTTTCACAAGCCCCTGTTGATGCCAATTCAACCTCTCTGCTTTGCATTTGCTTGTGTAGGAGAACATGCGGAAGTCGACAAACCAAGCCGCTATCTTTTCAATGAGTGGCCTCCTTGAAATTCTCTTCTCTCAAACTTCTACCTAAAAAGGGTTAAAGCCTAAAAACTCCACTTTGATGGACTTCAGGATTTCAAAGATGAATTTCTCTCGAGCACGAAATGTAAATGCTAGTCACATTTATGCTATCGGTTACGATTTTAAGTGTTTAATGAACACGATTTAAGAGCAATCTTAACTATATTAATATATAAGCTTTAAAACATTGTCAAATATATGAGTTCTACTGTGTTAAACTGGTCAAATTACTTTGTAGTTCAATCATATATATATATAAAATTCACACCCAAAAAACGAGAAAAAGGAGCAAGAAAACAAATCCTAGACAAGGACCTTGCACGAAATTAGTAGGACGAGTTCCACCAACCGAAAACAGCTGGTAATTCCAGTGTGATTTACTTTAATACTTTTGGCGGATTCCAATAGAATGAATGATCCTCTAGATCTGCAGTACAAGATAAATATCTACTTCATGCAGGACTGTAAACGTTTTGCTGTCTAATTTTGGTGAACATGGGCGTAAATATATACTTTGCTGATGGCTTTGTTTGTTAAAATTTCTTGTTTTTTAATGAAATAAATTCGTTAACAAATAAGTTAGATACAAAATGGTTTACTTTTATGGCATGTTAACATGCATTTTTCTCTTTAGATCCTTTGAAGAACTCCTTTAAGTTGATGTGTGTGTTATGTTTATCAGCAAATTGTCAAACTGAGGTGACAGGCAAACAGGGACAAACATGATTTTCATTTGACAAATGAAAGATTACTGGATATCACACCAATCACAATCAAGATAAGAAGATCGCACATTGCCAGCACAAGAAACAGTGGCTGCAGAGAGTGTCACATAAAAAGCAGAGAGAGATAGTTGGGAGTGGTTCGATTGCTGAGAGGGAGGCTTGTGTTTAGGCCATGGAGAATTGCTATTACTCTGCCTGGCCTGAAGGGGAAGAAAATTGGGCTCATGCTGCTGTACTAAACGACGAGTCGCCCTATCTAGTCCCCTGGCCCCTGCCGCCCCATGTCTCAGCCTCCACCAGCTCCAGATTCCAATTCCATGGCTTCCCATCTGAAGGAGGAGGGGTTGCAGAAGATGGAGGTGCAACTCCTTCCAAGAGCCATAGCCAAGCAGAGAAGCGCCGCAGGGACAGGATTAATGCACAACTTGCAACTCTTAGGAAACTAATTCCCAAGTCTGATAAGGTAAAAAATTATAAAATTTTTTTTAAAAAAAAATCTCTCTTTTCACATGATTCTATACATATTTGTTTCTCTGTGCATATATACTAGAATCTGAAATTGTTAAACTACCGCATAATTCAAAAGGGTTTTGAAATGATTATCTGGGTTCGAACCCGATATCCGTAATTCGCCTGCGTTTTAATTTGAAGCTTTTGAAATAAGGGTGATTTAACGGAAATAAATCAATGAATTGTTGTTATATGTAGATGGACAAGGCAGCTCTATTAGGGAGAGTGATCGAGCATGTGAAGGATCTGAAGCGAAAAGCAATGGAAGTAAGCAAATCCTGCTCACTTCCAACAGAAGTAGATGAAGTAACCATAGACTCCGACCATGCTCAAGACGTAAACCTCCCCAGCTTGGAAAAGGGCGAACACAATATTTTCATAAGAGCTTCTTTCTGCTGTGATGACCGGCCGGAGCTATTCCCGGAGCTCATCCAAGTCCTCAAGAGCCTACGACTGACGGCAGTTAAAGCCGATATGGCCAGCGTGGGTGGCAGAATTAAGAGCACTTTGGTGCTCTGCACCAAGGAAAGTGATGAAGCGGGTGTTTCCCTGAGCACTCTCAAACGATCCCTTAAATTAGTTTTGTCAAAGCTTGCTTCATCACCTATGGCATCAAATTGTCGTATTAGAAGCAAACGGCAGAGGTTCTTCTTGCCTTCTTATTATTCACAATAAATCTTGCTGAAACATTTCTGGGTCATCTCAGTTACACTGCTTTTTTTTTCTTCCTTTTTTTTTTACCCCCCCTTGAGACATGCTTTGTCCCCGCTCAGTCACTGTCAGGGAACCGTAGAAAAATGTTGGGTGGCAAGAGCAAAGTACGCGAATTATTCATGTCGTTTCCTACCATATAAAGAAGTGGACTTCATTGTATGACCACACTTTCTCTTCTGCGCCTCATAATAACAATTGTTGTATCTGTTAGTATGTTTTGTCCAGGTTATATAAATTTAATTAACTCTATCAGACTTTATCACATTGGTAGCAGAAACAGAACAAGAATTTCAGTGCAACAATAATCGAGGGGAGAGGAGTGATTTGATTACATATTTAATATTTTCGAAGTCAAACTAATCAATAGTCTCACCACTACTAAGAAAATAATGAAAGTTTAAGGCCTTTTGGTAATCTCTTGTTTCCACCGTTTCCTAAAAAAATCAGCATCAATATATATATTTCACTTTTTTTTAATTATATTTCTTATTTTTTTATTATTATTTAAATTAAAAAAAAAAAAATCACAATAAAACAAAATTTTTTAAAACTTTAAATCACATCAATTATTTTCAGCTACAATAACCGGGGACGGAGGAAAGGGGTGGCCATATAAGTCATGGTCCACCCAACCCGTAAGGAAAAAAATTAAAGTTAAAAATAATAATTTATAAGGTAATTTTTCCTTTTTATTTTAGTTTATCTGCTCTTAATAACACAATTTATTGACCCAACTCTTGATTCCTCCTCATACCTAAAATAACGACTGCAAAAATCATGTGAGAGTGACATAATTCGTTAATATATACTTGGCTCGACGTGGCTTTAGGACAAGTTGCCATGATTCGACATTTTAGTCCAGGGAAATACTCGAGTATTGATGAGACACATCGCTACTCGTTTATTTCAGCTAAAGTAAACCGAGTGTATCCATTCCAAGGTGCTTCCCCCCTTTTTTTTTTTTAATTGCTTCCCCCTTGGTGCATCACATTAATGCAAAAGGAAAATGTTATCTACTCTATATTTATTTCACTTTTGACGCACTTTATTAGCATGGTAAGGGTAATTATTCATTAATTTAAAAATAGATTTTAAAATTAATTGAAAATGTCACGTCGACAAAATTAATAAAAGTGAGGGGTATAATGTTACTCTTTTGAATTTGAGAAATATTATTAACCACCCTTTTATTCTAATTTATTGATACAGGGAAATTAAAAAAAAAAAAAAAAAATCTAAAGGGTAATTAATAGTGTCACACTTACAAAATAAGATAATATAATATTACTCTTTGCATTTCATCTTCGGCAGGGGTGGAATTAGAATATTTAGTTTGGAGAGGACAAAGTTTTTTTTTTAAAAAAAAAAAAATAAAATTGGGGGACCTCCAACCCCTGGCCCCCCCAAGCCCAGAGAAAGTTTCGCCGTGATCTTTGGTGTTTATCCGAAATGTAGGGAAGCATGGTAGATGGATGCATCATTTTTTTTATGACTCTCTCTCTCTCTCCTTCCCTCTTTTTCTTTATTCATTTTTCTTTCCATTGTTAGTGTTCATAGCTTCTTAGATAGAGGGCAAATATTGGTTTCATTATACATTATTGGGTACTAATTGAAATTGGGGAGTCTTTTACTCTAGACAAGAAAAGGCTAAAATGGAAAAATATAGGACTAAGTTTTCCTTCAAATTGAGTTGAAGATTTAAAAAAAAAAAAAAAAAAATTCAGCATATTAAATTGAAATTTGTTCTTAGAATAATTAAAAATGTATGTGAGAATCATGCACTCTAAACACAAATATCAATTTAATATATTGAGTTGAATGAATTTATTTTACTCCAATTTCAAAGAAAACTTTTAACAAAAAAACATATTTCTCGTTTGGTAACAGTTTTGAAAATACTTTTATGTATTCAAAACAAAAAATACATATTTTTCAAAAATTATTAATAAACAATTCAAAACACAAAATACTTTTTATAGGTAAATCTTATTTATATATATATATATATATATATATATTGACTTAGTTCAAAGTTAAGATGGACTAAATCAGGAAGGTCCATTATTAAAAAAATAAATAAATAAAAGATCAGGAAGGTCCAAAAAACCCCGAAATGGGCCAAATGGACTCACCAACATGATGGGATCAAAACAAAACCGAAATCTCGGTCCAAATCCAACACCGAAAGCGATTGGCAGTTGGTTTGGATCATGGAATTCTAGGAAAACCAAGTTTAGAGCCTACTAGTTTGAGCAAAAGTGGACAAAAGCACGTGGGGAGGGTTAAGGTTTCGGCAATATACGGCGGCTTCTACGTGTGTCGACCGTTACAATGACACCATTACTCTCTCACCTACTTCCCGTATTCTTCGTCTACGCGTAGCCGTTACACGTTACGTCGCTGTATTCCAGTTTATAAATTTCAAAAACAAAAAAAAAATTAATTAATTAATTAATTAATACTTAAATAAGATAAACACCGATCGAGAGAGAGTGGAGAGATCTAACTTCCACGGTTTCGGAGCTGTACATACACCCAGAGCCGTTGAATTCATAAAATCCCAAGCATTTAGATTTATTAGGAAAGTCCGTTACTTGGATCAGTTAGAAGCAGAGGCAGTTATAACTCCCACCTTCTCTCACCCACTTCAAAACTCAAAACCCCATTTCCAATCCATATATATGCAAGCACACAAAATAAAATCAATGAAATAACAGAAACAAGTAAGTCGTTATATGAAGCAGCGGTTTTGCGGTTCACACCAACAACCCCTCACATCATTAAACTGACGCCAATATAATCTCATGAAAGCAATCAAAACCCCGCAACACATCTCTGAAATCGTGTGAAAATGGTGAGTGTATTCCAGAAGAGGAACGTTGCTGATCGAATCAAGGGGTCATGGAGCCCGCAAGAGGACGCCACTCTCATCAAGCTGGTGGGCCAGCATGGCCCACGCAATTGGTCCCTCATAAGCCAGGGCATTCCCGGCCGCTCCGGCAAGTCCTGTAGGTTACGGTGGTGCAATCAGTTGAGCCCGACGGTGCAGCACCGCCCGTTTACGCCCGCGGAGGACGATATCATATTCCGGGCCCATGCCGTTCACGGCAATAGGTGGGCAACCATAGCCCGAATGCTGCCCGGGCGTACTGACAACGCGATCAAGAACCACTGGAACTCCACGCTACGACGTCGTCGCGAGTTGTCGTCAGAGACGGACTCGGGGATGAAGCGGCAGAGATTGAGTGCGTCCCCGGAGCACAGTAGTTCCGTTGGGGAAAAGGCTTTAAATTTGGTGGGGCCTCAAGAGACTTCTCTGACGCTCACGCTATCCTTACCTGCGGGTGAGAAACCGGAGGAGATGGAAGAGGAGGAGGAGGAGGAGGAGGAAGAAGAAGAAGAAGAGGAGGAGGAAGAGGAGGAGGTTGTGGCGAAGGGCGATGAGGAGGCTGCACGTGGCGGGAGGAAAGAGGAGGAGACGTGCTTGGTGACGATCATGCAGAAGATGATAGCGGCGGAGGTGAAGAGTTACATGGATAGTTTACGGGCTACGAATGGGCATCCACCTGGGTGTGACCCTGAACCGGCCCAGGCCCATGCCAAGGCCCAGGCCCAAAAGGGTCTCTAGGTCTCATATGTATTAGTCTAGTGCTTTTTCTTTTTATATTTTATAGACATTCCGTCTATCCTCTGTTTTGAATTTTCAGTTTCCCCTAAGGTATTCGAATCGGGATGAAAAGTTTGCCGTCGAATTAGTACTTCTAATGTTTACTCAATTTATACCTTCGTTTGATCATTAATGGTCGGCTTTTTACTTTTCCTTTGAAGACATTGTTATGAATACAAGTTCTCCTCTACGAGCATGTTTGAGATTATATTAAAGACCTTAAAATATGTTAGAGTGTTTTTAAAACTTAATAAGTTGTGTTAAATTTTTAACCTAGAATTAATCACAAGCTCTACAAATGTCGTTTACAAATGTCGTGTTTTAATTTATAGTAATGAACAACGAGCAGCCAATATGACCCATAAATGCCTCTTCTACATCATTCATTTAAAACATTAATTTAATTGCCTTGCAAGTTGCAAATGGCAAAGCTTTCCTCCAAAACACCACTGCCCCACAGTGAACATTAATACGTATAAAAATCACGTATGTTTTGAGATATTTTTGTATTCTCTAGTACTTCTCTAATATTTTTTTTTAATAAAATTTCTTCTAATTCTTTTAATGTTATTAAAAAAAACATATTTAAAAATGGGAAAACTTTGCAGAATTGTTTTTTACATTTTTCTGTGGAAAATATCTCTGCTTTGCAGTATTGAAAGTTGAAAAAAGAGATACTCATTATAACTTTTCATTAAACGCCTATCCTCATTACCAGACAAATACGAGTTGCTTTCACGACCATTTTTTAGTCTAGCGCTTGGGGCCCCAACGAGCCAATCTATCCTTTTTATTTTATTTTAATGTCTTGTTATTAGTGGGTTCACAACAAAATGATGATAGTTTACTAAATTATGGAGTTATCTATTTATTATTCATAATGGAATTTAATCATTCATAAAATAAATGAAAATGAATCTATTATTCATAATTGAACATAGAAGGAAAAAAAAAAATGCCGGCTCTTAAAAAGTATTATCTGTGCATTGTAGTGAGTTAAGTGGCATCCATCCTGAATTGCTTCTTCAAAGTCGTTGGTACAATGACCGCACACCGCCCACTAGGAGGAAGAGATGCAAGAGAGAAAGAAGGTTAGAGATGTTCATGAATACAAGATTCACGGACAATTAAAGGATCCTTATACAGAATCACTACATTTTTGTCCCAGTTCACAGTGTTGCAACAGCTAATTTTGATGCATTCTTGTTGACCAATTCATATGACATACTCTTTCTGGTGCATTTCTTAAAGTAAAAAATGGAATGAGCAAAAGAATATGCAGAAGAATTGTCAAAGTAACTGGAACCCAGAGAAACCAAAGCCTGAAAATATTTGTTAAACATATGTAATTACATGAAGGCCTAACTAATTTTATATTCTTCATAATGAATTTATGAACCAATGTGTCATTTATTAATTTCTATTTATACTCAAATATATATACCTGAGTATTCTGTATTATAAGTAAGAACCCTCATATGCCCACTGCAATTATATTATCCATTGAAAACACATGCACTTAAATATATGCTTAGTTTAAGTTCTGACGCTTTTATGTTGCCAATGCTGCTCGTACCATATGTGACTTAGGACATTAGTAGGTCTTTTGTGTGTGTGGATACGTGTTTGGATGATTTTTTGGAGATGATATGACACTATTTTATAATTGAGTGATTATATGTTACAATCTCCTTCAGAAATAAAAATTCTTATCTGCATCTAATAATTGTCTCCTTGGTGAAATGCACAACTTGAGTATGACATGTAGCTGCTGTAATTGTGGCGAAAAGAGGAGACATGGCGCACAAGGAAAATTTGGAAACGGGTGCACAATTTTTGAATTAGGATTTTAGCCATTTCAAATGAACTTAATAAAAGGATTAATGTAATCTTATGAGTTTGGTGTGTTTTCGACCGCGTGACCTGTCAAGTTTGAATGACAAGTCATGACAGATAGTTATAGTTATAGTAAAAAAATATTTTTGTCCGTTCAAAAAGTAAAAAAACAAAAATACCCTTCGTTATAGTTAGTTTCATGCTCTTACTGTTACTGGAATTCCCGTCACAAGTCCCATAACATCTCTTATTGTAGGGAGTGAAGAAGAAAAGGCCCTATAGACATACTGCAATTTTATATTTTAACCACTATTCTCGTTAAATTTTTCACCTTAAATACAAAACCAGCGACATGTAGTGCAAACAAATTGATCAGATATGAGAAATCAAATTCTAGATTTTCAAATATAGAAAACATCAAACTGTTGACGGCAAGGTTAACTTTTCTAGATGATTTATAAAGGAAATGAGAAATAGATGAAAAAAAATGAACTACTTTCTTCCCGTACACCCAAAAACAGAAGGATCTCAAATTTTAATTCCCAAGTAAACGATACTTAAAATCTCACAAAAACAACCCTTTAATTTCATCCGCAGCCACAATAAGAGAGAGATTTCCTCAGTCGTATATATGATAAAATGTTAACCGTTATATCTTCAAAGCCCTGGTTTTCATCTATTGAAACCACCTTGATATAGTACAACTGACTCGAAAACTTAATCAACATAGATCAAATCTTTCCATCCTTCTCTATGGGGCTATAGTGATAGATATTTTCCAACAAAAACCCATAAGATTAATTTTCCAGATTGCACAAAGAAGATTTAAAGTCTATCCGCACAACGCAAGCTAATATTAATATTAATAAGAGCTCAATGTTAGCCAAGCCATCATGACAAGATGATTTCAAAATTAATCTACACCATTTAAGATATTCTACAGACCCGAGAACACACAGTGATGTAGCCTGTTTTATGCGACTTTCCTACCACTTGGCTGTCAACCAAAGTGAAACAAATGTGGGATAGTTAACAATACGCTAAAATGAAAAACCCAAATGCGCATGTAAACCACCACCTAAAACCATCTACGACATCACCACCATTACAATAATACACTACAAGCCTTCATATGCCACCGCCACAAAAAAACATCATGGGAGCTAAGGGAACACCCTTTATACACCACAAATGGGTTACAGGGTTAATGTACACCATTGCAAATATTAACCATACACATCTCCTACAAACCGAGTAAGCAAAATCTACATACCCATAAACATCAAGGGAGTACATATTCATTGCAGCAATCACACCCTTTATAAACACAAAATACATGACCTAATGAACAAAACTTCGTAGAGCTAATGACAATGACTATCAATGGTATGTAAATATTGAATAGCCACCCACGGTCTTATTATCTCCTTACTCTTACAAATGGCCAAGGCTAAGAATCAAAACAGCCAGTCATCTAGGCCACTACAGCAAATCCCCTGAGAATATTAATAAGAGAGAGCTGCCCAAGGCACTCTATCAACCCACCATAAACCAAAACATAGAGGAAAACTCAATCCAACATAAACCCAATTAAAAATAAATAAATCTTGAACCAACACCCTTGTTCCATCTGAGTTAGAGATCGTTGCCAATAATAGCACCAATAACAGTATCCATGGCCGGAAATTGTTGTATTATACTGATCAACTCCATTAACTAATCAACTAAAAAACAGCTTCATTCTTTCATCCTAAAATATTTTCAGCAAGCCACTAAGGAAGGAAACCATAGCAAAATCCAGAACATCACAAACATTAAATATAAATAGCGAATAGCCAATTTCCACATCACTATAAGCTTCAAATTTAATAGTGCAATACGAAATCTCATTAAGCAGTAACATAAATGCGGTTTTCAGACCTTTAATCCAAACATAAGAAAAAAAAAAAAAACAAAATACGCTACGACTCTCTAATCAGTAAGCGATTAGACAACAAAACAACGACGATTTATTGATGGTAGAAGAACTACTTGGATCTCTGCCTCATCTTTCGGCGCTTCCTCTTCAACCTCCTCATACGCTTCTTCTTCCACTGAAAAGACCCAAAAACAAATCAAACACCAAAAGTAAAAGTTAATTTTAGGATCGAGCAGATAGTAAGGTTCGAGGAAGATGGCATTCAATAGACCGAGATTACCTTCGCACGCATGGTGATTCGGCTCCTTTGTTCTCCTCGCTACCTCGCTTCTGAAACCCTAATCTGCTCAAAAGGCAAGTGGGCTAGACGCTAAAATCGTCTAAGGGTTTGAGAGTATTTATAATGATTCGAGAAGAAACCCTAATGTATAGTCGGCTTCATTCGGGCCTATGGAGATTAGTGGGCTTTTTATCTTTCAGATGAGCAGGCCGAAACGATCGCTATACTTGGGCTTCGGAGTATTTGAGCTTGGACCTTTGGGCACAGTAGTTAAGGTTGTGTTTGGGTATTTCTCTTTCTTGAAGAAAAGAGCTTGGAAATATAGAAACATGTGTTTGGTGTTTTTTTTTTTTTTTAATTATTATTATTTTTTATTCTTCTTCTTCATTATTATTATTTTTTTCATAATTGATTGTGGTTGACATAAAATGTTTTATGTGGCTTTTTTTTTTTTTTTTAAGTGGTTAATATTGAAAACACTTAAAGCAAGCGAAGTTAACCAGTGCGAAATGAGTGATAAATAAGCATGAAAAATAACAATACTCTTGATTGTGTATTTGACACCCATAATATATCCCAATCTTATATGAAAAAAAAGCTATGTGCTAACTTAAGCAATTACTAGCTTGTTAGACATCAATATATTGTGTTAAATTTATGCGTTAAGGTCATAATGCCATATCCAAGCCTTCTTATATGATTGAAATTAAACAAAGATAAGATAAAGGTTGCCTCATAAGCTACCACCAACTCCACAATGTCATTAAAAATTTTTTGAGCAACAGTTTTCACTTGAAAATTTTACACAAATCATCAATTTAAAACAATTTTTTAATGTGTCGGTCTGTGTCCAAGTGTAAAGATTGGAGCACGTGTTCTATAACAAGGCACATGTTACTAACATGTGCCGCAATGCTAACTAAAAATGGATACAAAGTTTACATTGACTAACAGTTTTCACTTGAAAAATTTATACAAATCATCAATTTAAAACGAGTTTTAATATGAGTTTGGTTATGATTTGTTAAGATTGAAATGCATGTTCTATAACAAGACACATATTATTATTAAAACATGTGCACCAATTCGAACTAAAACTAGATCCAAACCGAATCCTTTTTTGGTATGCAGCTTCCGACCCACTCCAAGCATCAAGTTTCGTCAGTGGCTTGTATTCAATAGTAAGAAGAAGTAGGCGAGAATAAATCCAAATAAATTGACTTGCCCTAGCCCCACAAAGAAACGAACCTACCCACATGCTTCAGAATCAGAAGCCCATCACTCCAACTTAGGTATATAATTACTCAACGGCCCACCAATTCTCACCTAATTTGAGTAGGGACTTAGGAACATAGCATGAATGCTGCGAACGGGTTGTCCTCCTGCGAGGCTGCAACGCACCATTAAAAGGTTTAAAATTTATGCTTTGATAGTATATTAAATTGTTATTTATTTAAATGTTAAAAAATATATATATTATTATTATTTAATTAACATTTAAAGTCTATGTTTGTATTGAATCCGACATCTACTTTTGCATGTGGATGTACAGGTATCATCCTCACCGGATTACGTACGTTTATTGATTTCGCAAAAGAACCAATTGTTTCCTCGTTTCTGACTCATAAGTCGCAAATGACAACCTCATAGGTTACATACTTACATTCTAAGGATATGTTTAGGGGCTTAAAAATATATTTAACACTAAAAAAATTAGTTTGAAAGAAAAAAAAATGATAGTTGAAAGTGCTTTTAAGGGTCTAAGAGTATAAAAATAGCCAAAAACACACTTTTGATAAGAACTTAAAAATAAAGCTTTTACCAAAAAATACTTTTTGAATTATAATTTTATTTTTTAAATACAATCTCAAACATGCTTAAATATTGTAATACAAGTTCTCCGAAAGCCAGAAGTGTCTAATTCCAGTCTTGCTGATTTGATTTTCTTTGGCTGACTACGTAGGCTTAAGGGCACAACCTATCTATTTCCTGATGTTTGTCTTCCAAGGTCACTTGGCTCAGTTGGCTGATTGGATATTAAATGGGAAAACTGACAGATTCTTGACATGATAAAAGAACTCTTTTGAGACCCACTTGTTCTAGTCTGCCCACTTGTTGTGAGCCCCATATAAAGGCTGGGAATCTGGATCCTGCTTGCCATAGTGGTAAAAAACTCACAAAAGTACAACATATTGTTCCGATGATGTCCTCCTGTAACATCAAGCCTACCCCTGCATCCTCAGCTTCATGTTCAGGGATAATCCCGAGTGTTCTTAAGAGATTCATTAAACTCATTATGCTGACGCCAATCCCAAAGGTCACACCAATTCAAAGTCGTTGATCAATTTCAATTGGCTTGCTATCTTCTTGTCTTTCTGAGCAATTGGCTTGCTTTTCAATGGGATAACTAATGCTCCCGCTTATAATAATCGGATGAGGACCGCTCTTCAACTAGCATTACTGCTGGTAGTAGTGAATATATTCTCTAGCCACAGCTTAAAAAACAAGACTTCATTTTCCAAGTCTTAGACCGATAGACAAAATTCTTTAGGGAAATTTATCAAACAGGTGGCACTCAAAGTGACATGACCCTGCCAATTAACCGTAAGCAGCATTTTCTCCGGAATCAATTTAACTCAAAATTCACGACCCATTGAACAGACTGTAACACATTGTACTAACACATAAGCATGACTTAGATCTTTACCGTTCTTTATGTTGATATAGAGGCCACCACGACAAGCTTATGATGTCGGAGCCATGCAAGAATGCTAAGCCAGAGTAGAGAGCAGAACCAGTTCCGATTCGTGAAGATGAATAAGAGAAGAAAAATAGATAGAATATGAATATGATACAGTGATCTCGCACGTCAAGCCTCCGGTGCAAGAAAGCCAAAAATGCCATAGAGACGGTGAAACCATCTTTGATGGCTAAGGTAGCGAGGGTGAATTGGAGAAAAGCAGAGTTGATAGAATGTGCATATGAACAAGCTATTAGTAAAAGAGCTAACACAAATTGGGTGAAAGAAGAAGTTAATAGTGCCAAATATAATTAACAATAGCACACTAATGCTTGACAAACCTTTAATTGGCTTAAAATATATAATTACACAAAACAATTAACCCACCAAGAGAGCTAGTTTTGGAGGTTCATTCCACAACAATCTGCGGAATGGCCAAGCCAACCGGAGTGTCAACCAGGACAGAGGCTCTACACAACGGGCAACTCGAGTGACCACTCAGCCACCTATCAACGCACTCGGAATGGTAATAATGCCGACACAGCGGCAAAACCTTGACCTTGTCCCCATCTTCGAACACGCCGAGGCATATACAACACTCCGCCTGTCCCCCCGAGTTCGGAGCTTCCGATGGCCGGTGTAAGGTTATGGGCAACCTCTTGATTGTCGAGGGGTCGAGCCCACGAGACCGATGCGGCGGCGGAGGCGACGGCTGCGCGTGGGAGATGTAGTGTCGGTAGCGGCAGACCCAGCGCGCGTAAAGGAAAAGGAGGGTGAGGAGGAGGATGACGGAAAAGAGGACCACGACGAGGAAGAGCGTGCGGCCTTGGATCTCGAAGTTGTGGTCATCTAAAGCGGTGAAGTGCCATTCGAATGCCTGAGGGTACTGCGGAGACGATGACATTGCGAGCGAGCAAATGAGTATGTGGGTTAAGGTTATCGGCGGTGGTCAGGGGCTGGCGGAGGTGGAAGACCACGGCTGATCTAACGGCGGCAGCGGTGACTGTCGCATTGTTGAGGGCAGCAGGAACAGTAATAGCTGGCTGCTTTTGAGGGATGTTAGATTTTTAGTTGAGTGACAGTTCAGAGATTAAACAGTTGTGGGTATAGTTGTATAGATGGATGTATTCAAGCCGACAGGAATGGTTGAACAGCCTACTCCCACAATCAGCGCGTGACTGGACTACCCTTTTCTAACAATAGAAATGATGTGCTTTTTTGTTTTTATAGATTATCTGTCTTCTTCTTCTTTTTTTCTTTTTTTTTTTGAAAGTTAAAGATTATCCATCTTAAAAAGAAAAGGGAGGTTAAAGAAACAATACTATTCCCCGATTGAATAGATACTTTTTTAAATATATATATTTTTTCTATTTTAAATGAAATTAATAATATCTATTTTATAACGATGTACATCAACATCTCCCTTTCTCATTCTTCGGCTCAAATATTTTAAAATTTTTGTCAAAATTATTTTAATTAGAGAATAGAAATCCAAAGAGTAATCCGAATTGGTCCAATGTGTGAGCCCAATTTGCAAGCAACAAATGTTATATCTCTTCTTCCTTTTTTCCTAGAGGAAAAAAGGGGAAGAAAATGAGAATCGTTCTCACTTTATACCTGTTTTGAGGTAAGAACAAAGTAACATGTTTTCATTTATATACACCATATGATATATCTAACATAATAAATGAAATCTAAATCTAACGTTTTTCTATCTTTCATTGTAAATCAAGGTAAAAACAAGATGATTTGTTAGAGTTCTTCACATTAATAACTCTCCATTTTTTTCGACTCCTTCAACTATCACTCATTTACATATTATTCACACGAACTATCACATCACACTTCACCTCTTTCAATTACCAATTGTGGGCAAAAAAAATCCCTTCCATTAATTAAAATCGTTAAATATGACAGAAAAAAAAATGATATACATGGGTTCTTTTTATGTGAAATCCCGAAAAAGACTTTTAAACTCAAACTACTTCTAAAAAAATCACTTAAAATAGGAGTGCCCAATAACTTACATATCATGAAGTGGTTGAAGATTCAAACACTTTGAATGGACGGTTCATTGTTACGATTGCATTTAAACTATATATATTAATACTTGTGAACGTGTTATGGAAACATTAAAGTCTTAAATTGAAAATGTTTCAATAGTGACTAATTGATATAATGTAGCTAACCCATATCTATACGTTCAAAATTTTGAATTGATTGATGTCTCAAACATACTATAGATTACTCCCTTTAACATGTTGTATTACATTTAACAAGTTGTATTAGAGTTGATGGTTCGTGTGCGTTATGCTGGACGATAATGGTTCCTTTTGCAATTTGAACGAGATCAGAACTTGTGGCACAAACAAAAGGACCCTAGAAAAGATTGAAAGTAATGAATTAAGTTTCTTATCGAAGGGAAATTTAGCAATGTAGTGACGTATACACTTCTAGTATTGAAATTTATCATGCATTAAAAATTTATCATGCATTAAAAATTTATCATAGAACGAGCTGTGATTAATTAATTCTATCTAAAATACTCCCTAAAAGTGTCAATATCTATATATTAATAAATAAAAAATGTCTCTCTAATAGCCTATATGATAAAAACTAGGCAACGGTCCAAATCATTCAACTCCCTATGACTAATTAATAGCAAATCAATTCAGCAAATCACAGTTTTGATACCTCCGGAAAGAAAAAAACCCTAAACTAATTACAAGTTACACAGTTTATACAGTCCAACAAACAATATTATAGGTAGTGGGACATGGATAATTGGGATGTACACTATCAATTTGAGCAACAAATGGCTACAATTGTGAGAGAGATCATACGGGATCAACCATCTATTTGAGCAAGTAGATTTCATATGAATTCTCTCACAATTCTAGCTAGCCAAATTGCTGAAGAACCCAATCGGTGGCCAGACATATATATCATAATCAGCAAAATGACAATCTTACTTCACCATAAACAAGAAAAAAGATGAGAGAGTTTCAAATATGCATGGAACCAGACAAATCTAAATCAACCTGATTTTGATTACTAAGAAAGTCAACAAATTCTTAGTTGAAATACAACACACATGCTTCTTCATGTTTTAAAACATGAATTGAGACTATTGAGTGATAATCTAATGCAATATTACATTCGGCTAAGTATTTGTCAGTTTAGGTGATGTAATTATATGTTCAAAAGAAACTACCAAATACAAAGGACTTGCCTCATGAAAAAATTTCATTTTGGGTTTTCCCCTTGAAAGCAATTTTTACAAGACAAGAACAAACTCTAAGAATGGCCATTCTGGCCACCATTTTATCTAAAGGAATTAGTTATCATACTGGGCTAGCGCTTAGATAGAAGTCGTGCAGAAGAGACTTCAAATGGAATGCAACACAAGATAACTGAGATAAATATACGATCAATCATCATTAAAAACATTTTTATTTTATCAATGATCCAAAACAATATGTATATGTCATTGACACGACAATATTTAGAATAGATGACAAACATTATGAAGTACAAGGAAGATTAATTATGAAAAAAAATAACAATCCAAGAACCTCAACGTATCAGACGCGCGCAACAAAGCAATGTGTTTATTGGAAATCATGTTGTTTTAAAAATCCAATTATAGATATTATTCGCCATCTCTTCTCTTTTCTGAAAACTGCTTCATAAATTCGAATCATGTAGTATAGTAGGGAAAGATGTTTATTCGAAATCATGTTGTTTCTGAGAGCCAAAGATGTTTCTCTTGTCCACCCTTTTGAAAAATCATGTAGTATAGTAAAGAAAAAAAAAATTAAATAAAATCAATAGTACTTGCGACAACATATACAAGTGTACAACAGCAAATTGGCATATTTTTATCAATCCATCCATAAAATCTAATCTTTATCATAAAAAAGCTCATTTCCAATTCAGTTGAAGCAGTTTGGAAATATGAAGAATCCATTAGAAAGCCATCACCAAAGAATAGTTAACTTTTTTTTTTTATAAGACTTCGTTACAAACTAATAATCATTTGTAGAACTCGTCGCACGTAGATGTATATCGAATTCCACATCCCACACCGAGGCCTGGATTTTAATTTCTTAAAAGTTCTTAGAAATTATGAAATTAAGTTAAACCGTGCCCTACCATAGAACAGAAAGAACATTTTGTTTTCCTATTCCCTCTCAAAATAAATGGCAAAAAAGACATTGATTTTGGGTGGGCCGTAGAATTGATTAATGTTATTTCAAAGCAAGCAATCAGAACAAAGAGCAACTACAAATCAAAAACCCAAATGCAAGCCAAAAAAATAAGAAGAAAAAAAGGATTATATATATATATTTTTCTAATATTAGATTGACTATTAATAAAAATAGAATTTTCCTTCAAAATATGCTTTCTTTAAATGCCAAAGTACATGCGCATGCCGATCGAGTAGAGCCCTGCAGTAACCTTGATCCATGATATGAAGAATTCCTATCGGGAACTCCATAAATGAAATATATATATACCTATATATCTTCACTGATACAAGCAACCGTACCTTTAGATCTCTTCTATCCTTATAGAGAACGTTGCAAGCAAGAAACACCATTGAGATGATTAATCGGCCCCTCACCTGCGATCAAAAACTCCTCCAGAACTTGCATGCAAGCCTGTGTATAAATAAACCTTGAAAGAAATTGAGCAATCCGAGCCTTTGTTTTCCGATCGATACGACATGCAAGCCTCAATCGATCAGTACTTAAAATCAAACAAGAAAGGATCGCCATACTCAGGATCGCAATAGTCTAGAAGGCTCGGTGTATAATCCACGTCACTCGTCAACGGCCACATAGATGGAGATACAGGTCCGAGTACTGCCCCAACCGGATCCGGAACCACCGGTGCAGCCAGGGGCGATGTAGACAGAGACAAGCTCGAACCCACTGAGCCCACAAGCGAGCTTATATCGTTGCACAAGTAACCCTGATGGTGATTAGGGTTTGAGTACGAGGTTGTTGCGGTTCGGTCAACTCCATCAGCAACAGTAGTCCAATCAGACGGCTGATGATGATACTGATACTGTTGGACCGTTTGTTGGGGATTTTGGACCATGTTGTTAGGACACAGTACGGATGGACTAACGGTAGGGTAAATCCCGTAAGGCACAATACCCGAAGAAGGCATGGTTGGAAGGGTGGAAGACGTGGAGGAGAAGGTAAAGCTGAAGCCAGAGGGGCGAGGGAGAAGAGGGCGTAGGGTTTGAGTTGAAGACGAGGAGGAGGTGCCACGTGTGGAGGAGGAGGAGTGGGGCGAGGAACCTCCAGAGGGCTGGAGATTGAGCTGAGCCCTTGAGCCGTAGAGGATGATGGCGGCGCGGTCATAGGCGCGAGCGGCGTCCTCGGCGGTGGTGAAAGTGCCGAGCCACTTGCGTGTACGCTTGCGTGGCTCTCGGATCTCGGCAACCCATTTCCCCCAACTCCGCTGTCGGACTCCACGGTACCTGAACTTGCTGTTGTCGGGGCCTCCTTTGCCCTTGCATTTTCTACTGCTTGAGCAGTTATCGGCGGTGGCGGTGGTGGCGGCCGCGTCGGTGTCTGTGATCTTGTCTGTGATGGAAGAGAAGGAAGGGATGGGTGGGTGGGTCTCTTGGGGAGGGTGATGACTGTCGTCCATAGGGTGAGGGAGCTTTAAAGATGGAAACCGCCTCGTTCAGTGTTCTTGACTAGTCGGAATAGAGGACTCTGGAGCTTTGTTTTGAATGTCATCTCTATAAATGGTGGATGAGGGCGGTGCTGTCTTTTGCGTATTTATATTTTTGACACAGAGAGAGAGAGAGACGATTGCAGAGCAGCGAAGGAACGAAAGGACTCGTGCATCTGGTTTTTGGGAATTTGGAATCATTATAACTGGTTTACTTTTCTATTTTTTCCTTCCATCTTCAATCAGATATTTAATGTTTCGTTTTTGGAAAAACCCTAGCTAGTTATTACTGAAATTTTTACTTTTAGAGACCTAGCTAGATTTCTCTCTCGCTTTTGAACATTGGCCAACCTTTTGTGTATATATCCTAGATTCCCACTTCACAAAATTGCAGTTTTAATTAATTGGATGCTTGTCGCGGGATAGATTTGTGACCGTATGATTATTACCATATATGTAGTGTGATGACAGAGTGGGCTTACAATAATTATTTATATGTACACCAAGTTATCTACTATTTTTACTTTTTTAAAGAATATAATATTTTTACTCACGAGTATCATTGAAACTTTTTACCAAAAAACAAGATCAATAAAGGTTACAAGATTTGGTACACAAATTTGACAACTTAAGCTTTGGAATATATAGGGATAGTAATGTTAGTGACTATCTTTTTATCTTCTTAAAGTTAATGTAGTTTTTAAAATCACCATTAAATTTTAGATGAACCATACTTAAATTTTGATTCAATGGTGATTTTGAAAACCGCATCAGCTTTAGGAAGATAAAAATGGGATAAAAAGATAGTCCATATCATTACTCAATAAGGATAAACAAGAAGGTTCCATTTTTTTTTTCTTCAAATTAATGACTACGAGGATTTATAAACTAGAATAAAACCACTAAATAGTAATTGGTGACAAAAGTTTCTTATTAATACGACTAAGCTAACTCAATCGGATGATTCGGATGTAAAGAAGTATTGCTATAAATTACATTTTTGTCTTATAACTATCTTACAATGTTTACATGACAATATTAACCAATTTTAAAGGTTAGTTGGAACTATCAAGCTATTATTGTGGGATAAAAATATAGTTTCTAACATTACTCAATATAGAAATATTGGACATGATAGTTTTGAAAAAAAATCAATGTCTACGATATTTATGTAAAAATCTTACCATGTTTTTTTGTTGTACGTTTAATAGTAGTAGTTTATTCCATATTAACATTTAAGTAAAGTGTAAAGTGGTTAGGACCATATGATTCCTTGTTGCTAAAGTACTGCTCAAATTTTATAAAATTCGGACAGTTTAAGAAAATAGAGTTACGTACGCTATTCATTCCAAACAGCTTACAACATAAGATTCACCTATCTGAGATAGATGGACCCTGCAAATTCTTATCTTAAATTGCTCGAATTTCTGTAAAATTCCAATAGTCTAATGGTAAGAAATTCCAACCTAAAGTGGTCATGCCCATATCATTCTACAAAAGTGTAGTAACTAAAATTAGGACGTTTATCAAATATAAGCAGACGAAAAGACTGGTTCCCATGCGAAAATAAGACTACGGGAAGCCTATATGCTGTATGTTAGCTATCAGTGTAATCAAAATTATTAGTGTTAAAATTAATAAATTACTTAATATATAGTTCAAGTGGTGAGATTATTAATTTGTTAAAATTAATTTATATATACCATATGTTCCATCTCAATTCTCGTCCCATAAATTACTTAATAGTTTAAACAATTAGATTCACACATAAATTAATTACCTCATAAATTAGGATAAATAACTATAATGAACTTTTTATTTGAATACACGTGTTAATGTCACAAAATTAAGTTCATTTTAAAGCTGGCCTTTGACTTCCAAAATGCCTAGGATAGAACACGTTGGATATATACTATATAGCACATGTTGCCAGCACGTTGAAGCAACTGCCTGCCAACTTCATCTGAATTAAGTAATATGTTAAGGAGGGGATATGGATGTTTGCCATATTAGTTTTATTGTATTTTAAATTTAATTACCACTCTTTTTTTATTGGGTTGGTGATCGTTTTTGCCTCCACAGCCAATACCAAGATGCGTATGCAGGTCTGTTTCCCTTGCTAGCTAGTCGAATGGATTATGCAGGCAGAGAAGGGCCCAGCAAACCAAAAAGAAGAAGAAAAGTCTTCCTTCTCTCAATTGCAGCCGAGTACTGTCCATATAATGGCATCTTTTTTTTTTTTTCTCTTTCTTTCTTTTTTCATTCATGACCATGGACTTAAAAAAGACCTCATCTCAGAAAATTATATATTTATTGTGTGAAAACGAGAAGCAAATCTCCTCGAACGTGCATAAAAGGATTCTAGAATTTGCCTCCAAAGAAAAGGAGGAAACATGGGGCTAGATTTTCTCTTCATTGTTTCAAGAATGTAATATTTATGGACTCCAATAAGTATTCTTGTCATTTTTTTTGTGTGTGTAGAAGGGCATTGCTAATAAGCTGGACGCTAATGAGACATATTCTTGTGGTAACATTTATAGTTTTGGAGATATTATAAATATAGTGTTATAGTTTGAGGCTTCACAAAGCGTGATCGTCTTTCCAACACACTAGTTTTGGACATGGGTGGTTTTTTTTCATGAGTATCGGGAAAGTTATTCAACATGATCCATAATTGTTGAGTGTCATACAAAGAGAATCTAGCTAGGAGGGTTATTGCGAGTGGGGTGTATGGTTGTGGCATAATGGTGGTCCAACATTTTTTGCCTCAGGCCATATGCATGCGGGCGCATCTGTTGGAGGTGGTTTATTACATGTCAAATGACTCAAATCCCATCGGCCTCTTGAGACCCAATGGAGAAGTTCCTCTCCATTTCATTTATTAAGATAGTATAAAATGATGGGTAATATTGGCTTAAGTTCTTAACATTAAAGTTTGAAGACAAAATATACAATATTACCAATCATTTTACACTAATTGAATTCTCTCTATTTTAAATGAAATTGAGATGATCTTATTCTTGAGATTTTGGGCTTTTATAGGGACTCATATAAGCTCATGGGCACCATTCCCTTGCAAACTGATTTTTAAGGGTGAGTTATATCTAAATTTTGTAACATTTGGTATCAGAGCTAACCACAAAGTCGAGGGGTTCGAGTCACGGAGTGGGCGACTTATGAACTAGATTAAAATACTGATAAGTAAGTGGAGCCACTAAAAGAGAAAGAGCTATCATCAGGTCAGTGTCAATAGAGTGGGCCACCGTAGACATCAATCACAGAAGTGTGGTGGTATGTTACGATCCTAGTGTCCCACATGGGTTAAGTTTAATCTTGACCATGCGTATATAAGCTCTTAAACTTTATTTTTTTGCAAGCCAATTTTCAAGGGTGAGTTATACCCAAAGTTTATAACAGTCGATGGCTTGAATTAGCATGTGGTAACTAACTATATATATATATATATATATATATATATATGATTGGTTTTTACTTGGGCCAAAGGGCCTTTCAATATTCGGGTATTCAATATTAATTTTTTTGAATAAATAAATACTAAAATTTGAGAAAATATATATTTATATACTTAAGTGTAATTTGTAAAGGTTAACATTAAAATTTTAAATAATGTGGTATGTATGAAGCCACGTGGTATCATTTTAACCTTAATCATAAAATAAAATTGAGGGATCTTATTCCCAATAGAAAGAAGCAGATAGTGATAAAATAAAAATAAATAAATAAATAAATAAAAAGTAGGTAAAGACCTTTTCATCTTCAATGTTACGTGGCATTTGCATGCAGGCGCAAAACCTGCCACGTGCAAAAGCAACACAGCAAAGCAAGGTGCCAAGGACTGTGGGACAAGACTTCGCATGAAAGACCTGCTATACCTTCATTGTCGGAAAAAAAGCACTAGGGCCGCGTTATTTGCAATTTGCAAATAATTTTTTCCCCCCTATGAAGCTATGAAGAGACAAGTGTTTTTTGTTTTGTTTTTTTCTTTTACAACAAGAACGAAGAAACTTGATCAAAGTGTAACGCTCTACTTTACTATGCTGAAGCTCTAAAAAAAAGGGAAGAATTAACATTAATATTGCTTTAACTGAACCAAATTTCCCTTCAAATTAAATTGAAGAAAATCTCTTAAAGCAATTGATTTTCGTACAGATTTTACGTGCAAATCACATTGTAAAAGATAGATATCAAATTAATTGAACTTAATAAACAAAATAAAAAGAAATTTCTTCTAATCAAATGGAAATAAAAACTCTCCATGCCAGTTGCCACCTTCCTTTAATGGTGTACATTTCATAACACTACCAAACGGTCGTGGTGAGAGGAAAGCCTGTTCAGCGACTTGCATGAAGAGGGTGACGCACTGACGAGTCTTGGTAGCAGATGAAGCAGAGGAATTGTTTGGAGCCGCTGCTAGCAATAGCATGTGGTGCCACCCAGCCAGCTAGTGCCTCGGAACTCACAAAGGCACCCAGTAAAAGGCACAAGTTGGAGTATGACCCACCCCACACCCAGAGTCTCTCAGAGAGAGAGAGAGAGAGTTTCTGCGATGATGCTACCTCATGCACGCAGTATTCGGCGACTTTCTGCTCTTCTTTGTCTTCCATTTTATATAATTAATAAAAGTGTTGGTTGGAATTGTGAGGTTGGAGGGGAGCTGTTCCAATCAGAGCCGCAACTTTATCAAAGAAAAAAGTGTGCGTAGCCTCCAAAGATGGTGACTAGTGTACACCTCCAATCCCTTCCCCTCCGCTTTCTTCTCAATATCTTATTTAGCAACGATTTTCGGGATGCATTTTAATATTAAGATACAGTATACTTTTATCCTATTTTGATGACTGTTGCTTTCAATCAAAAGCATATTAATAAAAACACAGAGATAAAAGTTTAATAAAAATATGATGTTTAACATTATTTTATTATTATCCGGTTCAAAAGTTTTTAAAAATCTGTTTGAAATTGCGTTTGAAAAATAGAGTTTTTAAATTAAAAAAAACTTTTGGGCAAAAGCTTCGTTTTTAGGCTTTTGTCAAAAATGCGTTTTGGTCATTTTTAGGCTTTTTGGACCTTTAAAAGCATTTTTAATTTTTTTATCAAACGAGTACTTTTTTCTTCAAACGAATTTTTTGAGTGTTAAAAGCACTTTTAAGACCCTCAAACACAATCTTAAACAGACTCTAGATCAGCTTCGGGATGAGGGTTAGCGAGTGAGACAATTACATGTGTAGAGTTTTACTATAATTATTATAATTTTTATAACAAATTTCTTACAAATTAAGGTGATAATCTACATTACACTTACCACTTAAAGCATTCCTAATGGAAGAGCCAAATGTTACTTTTATCTAAAATGGCTCTTCAAATGTTTAAAAACCCCCTACATTGAATTAGCCAAAAGAAAATGTAAAATAGATATTTGATTGAAAGAGCTAAAAAAAAGAGCTAAATGTAACATCATTTTTTAAGGGAGCCATTTTATTTTTTTATTGTTTCTCTTATCTGTTTTTTTTTTTTCCTCAAATCTTTTCCTACTTTTTCTCTGTATGTTCCAATTTTTCTCAAAACTTTTCCCATTTTTCCTCACATGTTCTTTTTTTCCCAAAACTTTTCTCACTTTTAATAATATTTAATGATATAGATAAAAATATAGCTAATCGAATGTGGATGCATTTAAAAAATCATTAGCTAAACTAGATAAAAGTGAGTTTTGAGGAGCCATTTTGCATAAAAATTTAGCTCCTTAATTGGGAATGCTCTTAAGTCACTAAACCACTAAATTTATTTATTAGATTTTATTGCTTAATTTTTATATATATAAAAAGGGTAATCCAAACATTTTTCTTTTATACTATTTCAAATCCGCTTCAGCACGAACATTAGTGGCTTCCCAAAGGGATATGCGGGCTTCTTGTTCAATCCATGTAAACTGGCCTGTCGAGTTCTCATGGGCCGTTAAATAGGTAAGCCTATACAAAATATGCAAATTTAACCAGCTAGATGTGGTGTGTTTCGACCAAAGGGCCGAAACCTAAAATAGAGGGGCTGGCTCCCAGTTTGTTCCGTATTCTGTCACTTTATTGGGGATGTTAAGCATATATGAGCCCAAATTTCCTAAAGATTTGTAACTTAAATTGCCTTCAGTTTTGTTTCCGGCTAGCAATTATAATAATGCTAAAAATTATAATTTTTATTTTACAATTATCCAACTTTGTTAACAAGATAGTGCTCACAGTGCCTATTAGCAATAATTGGCATTACCACGTGATTAATTAAAAGTATAATTGTTCCTAATGGGTAGTTCAATCAGTTGTTGACCACGTTTAATAAAGCGGAGGTCATTAGTTCAAATCTCCCATTTCTTTTCCCTTGTGTGGACATGTCAAAAAAAAAAAAAAAGAATTGAAAGTGTAATTTTTAACATTACTAAATAAATAATAATAATAATAAAAAAAAAAAAAGGCTTAGTAAAAGCATAATGTTAAAAGCTGTACTTTTATTTTACAATGTGTTGATGAAACAGTGCTGGTGCCTAGTTGAGGTGGCTTTTATAGGGCTTCTCCTTGGCCAAAGGGGCCTAAACCTTAGTGCCTAGGGGCATTATGTATGTTTTAGTATATCATAATGTAACTTTTTTATTGCAATGATGTCATCGGGTTTTTAAAAACCCATAAATCAAATGTATATTCTTGACCATGTCTGTGTAGTTGGCTAGTTGCTAATCAAACAGAGCATTTGGGCAAGTAATCAACTTTTCCTACTCATGAAACACATGAATTGATCATGTTGCCACTGCTTGATGTCTAGGCAATGCACCAACGATGCTTTTGGCATCAATTAAAAAAAGACAAGATGCTCTTGAACATTGTACTTAGGCATGGCCAAACCTAATCAAATAAACAAGTTGTTGGAAGAAAACAATAAACAAAGATAGATAATAAGCTAAACTAAGCCTAGGCCCCAGGGAGGTATTCACGATATTGAAGGGTCACGTTACGTACTAAAAGACGCAAAATTTGGGGGGGCGACAACCACGTTCCTTCGAAAAGCAGATAAAAAAGCTCATGGAAATAATGGAATGGAACTACTGCTTCCCTTGGACTAGACTTGGGGAATCAATTTACATTAAAGAAAAAAGAAAAAAAAAAAAGTCAAACGAATCGATGAAGTCAACGGGGGAGTTACAATCCAGTGCTCCTCACGAGTATGGACTCCTTGCCAAATAATTGTACTTGTCAACGGCACTTGTGGGAACCGCAACCATCACCTTCACCGCGTCCCTCTGATCAGAGACTGGCAAAAGCAAGCAGTATCTATCACAGCAAATGGGTCCCACGTGATTCGGACTTCCCATGCCGAAGTCAACCTTTTCTAACCCCAGCCTTGACCATTGCGACACAATGAGAGCACCCACCGAGTCCGGACTCGCTGATGAATGACTCACCGATTCCACCACCCTGTTTACGTATTCGGTGTCCACTCTCTCTTTGGAGCTTCTAACCAACGCGGAGGCATATCCTAACCCCTTTTCAACGAGATCTTTAACGCTCGTTTGCGCGCACCCTAGTACAAACGCGTTGCCGTAGTACCCACTGGGTAGACTCGGCTTCACTCGGTCACGAAAGTTGACGCTGAAAAGGAGCTTCAAAACTTGGTTTGAAGGCAAGTTTAGTGCTCTTGCCCAGCTCCTCCACACGTGTGCTGAAAGAACCTCGAACGACGTGTACGATGACTCAGTATTACTCGGCGGATTCGTGGAAGTAGCTAGATTCTTGAGCTGGTTGAGATGCCTTTGTTCGAAGGTGATTGAGGTAGGGGCGAGTCTCTCGTTGGAGAAGCGAGTCAAGAAGCCGCAGAGGTCAGGGACTCGGTTGAACTCGGGGTGAGTCGTCACTGAGTTACTGCATGGAAGCCTTACGGGTAATGGGTCGAGAAGTTGACGTTCCCAGACTGGTCTCGGCTCGGGGAGTAGTACTCCGCGTCTCCCAGAGGCCAACTCAGCGAACGAGTTGAGAAACTCGGCGCTACCAATTCCATCACAGAGACAGTGGTTGATTCCAACACCCACCGCCGCTGCTCCGTCCTTCAGCCACGTCAGCTGCACCACAAGAGGTGGGGCCCCTTTGAGAACGTCCGCCACGTGGAGGGAAAGTAGCTTCCTCCACTGGGTCACATATTTTGGAGCCCTCTCGAAGTCGGTAATTGAGAATCTATCAGAAGCGGCTTCAATGAACAGCGCACCCTGGGCTCGACACACCACTTCGAGGCTCGAACCATCAGGCTTAGCCCTGACTCTTCCAGCAAAAGGGTAGTATGGCACCAAGGCTTTGGCGAGCGCGGCCTTCACACAAGCCGTGGTGGCACCATGGTCCAAACCAGGGCGAGCCCTGTAGACGAAGAGATACTCGATGGTGAAGCGAAGGAAGAGCTGGGAGTCGATAGCTGAGAGAGTGAGAACACGCGCTGGAGTTGGCTCACAGGGAGAGACCATAACAGCCTCTTTGACACGCACAGAGGTTGCCATTTTTTTTCTGGTTTGTGTTTGAGGATGAAAGTGAAAGTCTCGGTGTTTTTTTTGGAGTTGTGTGGTGGGCGGGTATATGTGTATGGAGAGGGATTTGGCCCATTTGGGGACCCTTATAATTAAGGCACACATTATTTTTTCCCAACCAAGGACAAAGGAAAAAAAAAATTAGAGGAGGCACACACAATCAACAACTATTATTGTAAACGACCCCATGTGTATCTTTTCTCTTTCTAACTGTGAAAGATTTGTGCCAAGATTCTCCGGGCATTGCTTTATGGAAAAAATGAATATCAAAACAAGATATTAACAGCTTGGCATAGCTTTCTGTCTGTTCGGCGGAGTGATAGACATCACTTTCTCTCTCTAAAACTTTTATTTCGTTTTCTTTTCAACAGGTGTGTGCCCCTCTCTGATATCAATTTGCGTGGTGTTTATTGATCATGTGTGATTTTTCTTCTTCTTTCTTTTTTCTTTTTTCTTTTTAAGCAAGGACTTGATGGACGTGCACGCTGATACCTGTCTAGCTAGTCCATTGTCTGCGGTATCTTTTACAAAAAGCACGTACTGTATAAGTTTTATTATATATGAAACCTGGTTGTGTGCATCAAGATGATGAGAACCTTTTCGGGTGGGGTTTCAATTTCGTTGATTTTCTTTTTGGACATTTTTTTGGGTATCGTGACAATAAAGCAAAAAACCAATTAAAAAGAATAATTGTTAGGTGGCCGAACCACCCAAAACCATTTAACCATCTACGTACGAACCATTGTACAACACATTTTTTTATTTGTACCGTTCATTTATCATCGGATGCAATAATCTCAATGGATATATGAAAGCAGGTGGGGTGCATCAAGATGATGAGAGCCTTTTGGGGTGGGGTCTAGAGACTTCGAAGCAATTTGGGAAATCATTTTTCGTTGATTTTCTTTGGGACATTTGATGGACCCAAACGCGAAAATTATTGATTTGGAATAGTCTTTTAGGAAAATGCTCAGATGATACCATGTGCAAATGAGCCAAGATGTCAACAGGTCTCTCGGATGGACCCTGAACATCTGCCTAGCTAGCTAGTTTAATTAACAAATTAATAGTTTATTTTAAATTTTCATAATTGAAAGTAATTAACTAAGAAAAGAACAGGTCCTAAGAAAACTGGTTCATAGACCGAATAGTTTGTTGTAATAATCATTAAAATTATTGTTGGTTTCAACGGCCACGAGATTTGGATAATCTTATGGCCCAACTCCTTCCTTAAAGTTCTCTACACGTCTCCACGATTGACTAAAGGAGTATAATTGCCACTCCGTTCATGGGAATATTAAAGCCCTAATGAAAATTAATTAGTTTCATAACCAATGCTATAAGCAAGCATGTGATGTCCTGATAATTATGAAGGTCCCTTTGAGAATGATAATGGATAGATAATTCTCGAGAGAGTGGAAATCTAAGGAGGATAATTAGGTCCTGATAATTATGTGAGTAATCAATGCCTCTTACCGCCTAATTATAAGCTTTGATACACCTGTTTTATAAATGAACAAATTCTTGTGAAGGGTTATTTCCCTGCTCTTCAAATAGATAACTTCTATGGGGTTATTATCTTATATGAATTTAATATGAAATTAGCAGAGGTCTAAACCATATAATTCAATGGTCAGAATAAGATTAACTTATGTAGTCTTTATACGTCTTAACATAATCCGAATTCAACACGCGATATTTATGGTTAACAATTTTTGACACAATCAATGAACCAGATACGGACCCAAAACGAAATTAAAGGGGTTTGAACCATTTTATTAAATGTGTCGAGTTTGGATTGACCTATATAATCTTATACTCATACCGTGGCATAACCCAAACACAACTTATCACCCCTAGATTATAGTCTTAAGGTGTCTACTACTGTTATGGTATGATCACCCCACATTCCATAGATAAAGCCCCCATAATTGGTAAATATCCAATGAAAGTATTATAGTTTTAATAAAGTAGATCTATTACTAATTTGGGTTTTTGTATTTACTTCATCTCTCACAAATCATAGGTATGATTGTTAATATGTTTTAGGGGTATTTTTTTTTTTTTTTTTGGGAAAAGTACATTTTACCATCCCAAAGTTTTGGGCGATTTTCAATTTGACCTCCAATGTTTCAATTTTTGCAATGCACCCTCCCAAACTTGCAAATTTTTTTTTTCAATTCGACCAATGTCATCCCAAAATTCTCATATTGCCCATAATTTATTTTTTTATTTTTTATAAAAAATAAAAATAAAAAAAATATTCGGGGTGGCCTTTGGCCATCTGGCCATTTTTGTACCCTACAATTTTTTATTTTTATTTTTTTTAATTTTTTTATGGGCAATATGAGAATTTTGGGATGACATTGGTCGAATTGAAAAAAATTTGCAAGTTTGGGGGGTGCATTGCAAAAATTGAAACATTGGTGGTCGAATTGAAAATCGCCCCAAACTTTGGGGGGTTAAAGTGTAATTTTTTTTTTTTTTTAATTTGTTTTTTAAAAAATATTTTGACGTGACATAAAATTAAAAACTGTTTTTGAGTTTTTAAGAATATTTTGTATTTGAGTGTTAGTGGTACCATAAGTATGCATAGTGTCCAAGACTTTGAGGCGCCCAATTAACATCTAAACACCTATGCTTTAGAAAGGCTAAAAAACCTTGGAGCCTCTACAATCACAAGCCTACTAGGTGGCAATTAAGCAAGGAGTCTAAAATAAAAGAGGGGTAACTTCACTTTAGACTCTTAAATTACCATGCAATTTGATAAGACCCCCCAAATTTCAAAATCTCTCAATTTGAACCCATAAACTTTTAATTGCAGTCAATTTGAACACCTCTATCAGATTTAACCATTAACTTCTAACGGAAATACCTAAAAAGACCAAAATATCCATAATTTTTGTTTTTATTTATTTATTATTATTTTTTTAATTTAGAATTTTATAAAAAAGTCAGGGTATAAAAGTCATTGTTTCACTTTCAACATTTAAAATTTGACGGAGGGATTCAAATTGATTGCAATTGAAAGTTAATGGGTTCAAATTAAGAGGTTTTAAAGTTTAGGAGAACTTGTCAAATCGCACGGTAATTCAGGGGTGTAAAGTGAAATTACCCCAATAAAAGAGGAGACCATTTCCAGTGAAGATAAGAGTTATTTAATTTCTTCCTAAAAACTCTATAAATGCTTTAGTGTATGACTTAGGCATCGTAGGCTCATGCCGGCCTTTGGTTGGCACCACTTCAATGGTTCTTTCTTGTTTTACAGGTGGCCTGTTATTTAATTTGACCGTGCAAATTTTTTCTTTTTATTTGCTGTTTCGAGAAAAAATAAAAATTGAAACAAGAACGAACATATATATATATATATATATATATATATAAGTCATAATACAAGACAACATTAACACATAGAGGGGATACTATCAAAAAAGTCCAATTATATATTCCTGAATAAGTATCAAGGTTTGGACTTTGGATTGCATGGTATACTTAATATTTGAGGAGGGGAATCAACTACCAAGTGGTGCTGACGTCGCACGCCGGTGTCTGTCGGGGGGACCCAACTGTATCAAATTAACGGTGACCATTGTCGCATTAAAGCTTTCCCACCACAAACTTTGCCCCTTGGTTTACGCTTTTGGAGATTCGGTACTCTAACTCACCATTGGCTTTCAAGAATTAGTCTCCAAGAATATCATTTCGTCCTTTTCTATTTTTTTTTCTATTTTTTATAAAACAATATTCATGGAAGATGAAAAGAACACTAAGAAGAACGGTAACATTTTTTATTCTTAAAGTAATAAGATTCTTCATATCCACTTCACATATACTGATGTTTTAAGTAGCTTAGTAGAAACAAAAGTATTAATTACTTATCACACATTAATAAATGAGAAAAATAGCAATACTCATATTATTTGATAAGAATATGCATACAATTTGATAAATATTTATAAATAAAGCAAATCTAACTATACTATAATTCTTTTGTTTGGTTGAGGTGACGTATATGGTGCTACATAAAGGGTTTTTTTTTTTAATTTTTTTTAAGAAAAAAAAAATTAAAACAAACTTGTCTTCTTCTTCCCCAACCGTGGATCTACCTTTTTAATCAAATACATGCATTGCCTTGTAAGTCAGACTATTAATTAAGTTTTTGTGTTGCAATTCTTGGAGAAAAGTTAATTTAAAGCAAGCAGCCTTAGACCCGTAGGTGGATGCTCCTAAATGAATCTAGGTAGCTAGGCTTTTACATATGTATACATATATAAAAGACTGTTGCTTTGTCGGTTTTTGACGGACGTATTGTTGTGAAGATTTGTGGCAGGAGAAAACAGAGCAGCATATATATACTTATATGATATATCCTAGTTTTTATATGTATTGGCGTAGGGCTCTATACCCTATGTGTAGAGGGCAGTCCTCGAATACTAACCTTAAAGAGGGCACTGTCCGGCCCCAAAGCTCCCCTTTATTCCTCCTGCAGATATGGACTACATCCCAAATGGATGGGTTTGTGAAGATCGTATGATTGGAACCATTTTGTAGTACTACTGATGGGACTGCCTGCGGAATATGCTTGAATTTAAGCCTTCTTTTCCGATCCCTTTGGCACCTTTATACCAATCGGACCTTAGAGATGGTTGGAAGGGCTTCAAACCAAATAAACAACACCCAATTTTTATCCAGTATTTCTTTCTGTATGTACGTGGATCTAGTTAATTTAAAAACTCTAGCTAGCTTACAAACTCAGTGAGAAGCATTTACATCTTTCTTGTCAAAGGTTATCTTTTGATGTATTATAATCTAAATCAAATAATTTAGGTACGAGTAGGTAATATTACAGAATATATATCAAATCTACATGTCCATTTAAATTTGAGGTTATCCAACCACCTAGTTCAAGCTCTTCAAAATTTTGGGTATCATATATATTTCAACCATTATTTCTTTTCAAATGTTGATGTTTAGTGAATACATGGTCTACTCATACAATATATGAGATGGAAATTAGTAAAAGTTACTTATGTTCTCGTGTCGAATTTGAATTGTGTTGATAAGATTATATAAGTTAACTATAACCGGATCAGTTTAATTAAATGAATCAGATCCCTCAACTTTAACTATTTAATTTCGTGTTGAATTTCCATCAAGTTCGCTAATTGTATTAAAAATTATCAATTCTTATTTTGCGTATTGGGTTCAAGTCGAGACATAATTATAAGAACATATAACTCAATTATTGACTGGTCACCAATTTAATTAAACGGGTAAAAACACTAAACTTTAATTCATTAATTTTATATCAATTCATACAAAATCTATAAATTGTGTGAAAAATTGTCCACCAACCACCTAATGACACAATTTGCCAAAGAAACAATACATAGTTTTTGGGATAACGAATGAATATCTAAGGCATCTATGGGCAAGACAACGACTATAATTACAAAAAAAAAAACGACTATGACACTCAACTCTCTCTCATCAAATCCGAGGAATTGGATCCAAATTCTGACCTACCCACCGCCCTATTAAAATTCTTCTTGAGAAATATTACTGTGTGGCCTGTGCACTCTAGAGGCTTCTTCCGTGAAAAATGTCCTGTGCACACACGGAGGAGAGGGTGGAAGATAGAGAGAGAGAGAGAGTTACATTCCTTGAGGTAAAAATATATAAAAAAATAAAAACTATACAAGAATGGATTGAAACCCCCTAATAAAATTGTTTGAATTTCACAAAAATTTAAATATTTTTAAGAGTCGTTAGGTCCACCTATCACAAGTTTCTTAAACGATCCAAAACACAGTAAGTCTCACAGCCTCTCTTAAAGTGTTTGAATTTCGACATATTTATGAAGATTATCATCCCCAAAGAATAATTATGCCTAAATGATATATTAATTGGTGTCTAGGTGTTGGCGATTAAAGGTCAAAGTAGGTTTCAAAGCAGCTAAAGATGAAGCGATTGAAGAGACATATTTTCAACTGTTCTTAGGGCGGCGCTGTCTCTTGATCACATTGAATAAAAAAAAGAAAAAAAAAAAAAAGATGAAGCATATCTTTGAAGAAGGGTGTAAAAGGGTTAAACACGGGATGAGATAAGAAGAGAGAGCATATCAAAATCTTGCCTTTTGTCTTAGATGGATATGTATGGACCTGCATGCAAGCTTACGCTTCCTTTCTTATTCCTTCCTTTATGTGTCACCTTTTGCTCAGGTTACTGGGGTTGGGTTGAGACTGGTTGTGATTAAACCCATCACGTCTTTTCACAAAAGCAAAATCTCAGACTAGATATATGTGTATAAACAAGGACAAAGATTTTGAGTATCTTATCATGAAAATTTATGCAATTTGTGATACCGAATATTACTTCTGATTAACTTGCGGGTAAGGGCACCCTACACTACTCCAATATCTCTATAAAATAAGACGAAAAAGAGGCTTTCATAGCTTGGATTTGAGATCAAATGGGACATTTAAATGGGGTCAGCCTTTTAAAACAAGGAATAAAGACTACATTTCCAATACCCGGCTAGGTTGGCAGATTGGTCATAGCCCGACTATTTTGGTGAGGTTGCTAAAAATGCTCTTAAACCCACTCAAAACAAGTAACTTGGCCAACAAATCACATAATTACCTTCACAAGGAAGCATAATGAAAATGACTTTTAATTTTTTTTTTTTTTTTTTTTTTTTCACCTGAAAATTGTGCGCCTTCATCAGCCCCCAAATGGCCATTAATACTATCAATATAGTAAGTCACGCTCTACAAGTTAAATTACGCACTGTTGGCACTGATAGTACTGAGTTGGATTAGAAACTTTAACATTAAAAGGGGTACACCCCATATACGACAATATAGATAATTCCTCCTAAACACTGATAGTACTGTGTTAGATTAAAAACCTGAACATTAAAAGGGGTACACCCCATATACGACAATATAGACAATTCCTCCTAAACCTATTGGAGGTCCCCCGTCGGCCCCTCACTGATGTCATCCCAGTAGCTTTTTTTTTTTTTTTTTTTTTGTTAATTTTATTATTATTTTTTATTTATTTATTTTTTATCGATAACCCATCACCACTCTAGCGATCCCAAAAATCTGTAGCTAACATAAGACATAAAAGAGGCTTTCATAGGGTGGACTCGAGACCAAATGGGACAGTGAAAAATGGGGTTTTATGTACACTAATTTCATCAAACACGTGTTAATGGCCCCCCGATTATTTTGTTCCTTGTGATAGAGTCAATCCAATGGGCACAATATTGTACTCTTGGTAGATGGAAACAAATTATGTCCTCACTTCTTCTCACATGCTCAATCTTGCTTCGTGAGCTCCAATCCACTTCGAGTCTGTAGATATTTTATTTATTTAATGAAAAATTAGAGAAAGAAAGAAAACAATGGGTGCTGATGGGAGTATGTTGGGTCCTTTTTGAGTTAATTTATATTATAATTTACTATATAAAAAAAAAAATTAAAGTAAAAATTGTAATAGGCTACAAACTTTTCTTTCTGGCATGCATCACACACGTCATATACAGTATGAAGCGGTGGGGCTGAGTGGCCAAATATTTTGGTCATAGAGTCCTCATCCCGTCACATCTTTTTTACAACTTTGAATGAGTTTCAAAAGCACCATCTTTATGATGAAAGAAAGAAACTAATCTTTTAAACTTAAAAAAAAAAATACTTTTGCAGGCTTTTCATAGTGGAATATCCAAACTCCTTATCAGTAATATGAATACTATTTTGACGTTTTTTAGTTGGTGGCTCCGGTCATCTCCATCCATGGGCCCCCAACAAACTCATTTGGTCATTAATGGCGGCTCTTAGTCTTTGCCATGAACGAACTCCTACACCAATTTGGCTAGCTTTCATCCTCGGCAGGGACGGAGGGAGTCAAAAAGTCTTAATGGTAAGGCAAGAAATAATTTTTTTTTTTGCAAAAGAAGTTTCAAGTGCTATGCACTTGTCTTGATGAGCTTTTTATGGTTTGAATTTCTACCTATCAGTCGTCTGCATGAAACTATATATCAAATTCCTCCAAAAAGACAACACTTGTACAACACAAGAAAACAGCAAATCAAGAACCATATATATATAATGAAATTAAGTATCTCTTCGAACCATTTACTGTGCACCATATAATTCTCTAATTTTGGGAGGAAAAAGTGAAATCAACTATAAGATAATTATGTGGTTAACGATATAGTGCGAGAATAAAAGACATTTTAAGGGTGTGATTGAGATCTAGTGCAATTGTTTGTCTATATTTCTTGTAATTTGGACATGCAAATTGTGAGTAAGCTTTTAGAGGCCCACTTGTTCTGACAGGTGTTCTCACAACTCTAAGACTTGCTTGGGCTCCTAGGCTCTAAAAAGAGCCATCTTTGGCTCTTTCAATGCTTGCTCAAAGGTGTAGGAGAACGGTTAAAAATCCAGCAGTCCAAGATTTGCTTGAACAGGTAAGTTCTAAAAATGTCCTCTTTCAATTGCTTACTCAAAGGTGTAGGAGAGAGGTGAAAAATAACTTACCTAAACCATTTTGAGCTTTGTAACTATTATTTTTCTTGGGCAACGAACACATTTACAAGTTAACCACTATTTTACCGTACACCACACTCAAAACTAAGAAAAACCTTTCCTAAAAATTATTTTAGGCAGAAACAGACGAACCTAAATATTCTTAATACAGAGACTATGCACTCTGTAATACTCGTTGTACTCTACCTACTTCCATTTCACAGCCAGCTCTCATTGATGGGCTGTTAAAGAAATTTTGGACCCAATTGTACCACTGTGGGCTGTTAACTCTAATTTGGTTAACAAAGTTGAATGGATCTTTAACAACTGAAAAGGTTGGGCTGATACCTGGGCCCATAGTTATTTTTCTATTTCCTGTCAATGGGCTTGATCAAATATATCCCATTTCTCGTTAATCGTTCGAGCTTTTTCAGTTTTAGCTGAAAACCCCTTCGTTCTCAATCCCCACATCGGTTGTAAAACTCTAAGAAATGTCGCTTCTCCGAAAGCTTCCACATAAACCCCATAATTCCCTTTCTATCCCTACCGTCATCACCCGTTGCTTCACAACCCTAACCCATTCCCTGTTGTGCCCACCTCCGCCTACTATGACGACCCGGTCCACACCGCAGGCCGGTCCAAAGATTTTGAAACTGTCTGCCACCTCCTCAACAAGCGCGTGAGGGGCGGTTGCTTCAACACCTACAAGACATTCAACTTCATCACCAACACGGAGGCCTCCTTGTCCGTACTCGACGACCTTTCCCAAACCCTAGCTCGCCTCGACAAAGGGTTACCACGAAAGAGCGCATACAATTCATTGGTATCGCGTCTGAGCAAGTTAGGTCAAATCGACGAGTCCGTGCGCGTGGTGCACGAGATGGAGCGCAGGCACGAGGAAGAAGGAAATGAATCATGCGCAGGGCATGATGAAGCTGATGAGGCAGTATCATACCTGACGGCTTACAATTACTTTTTGTCGGCGTACGTACTGTTTCATCGGAGATTTGGCTTCCGCAACCAAGGTGTTGACCATGATGGTAGAGGAGGGGGTGAAAGCAGACACGCGTACATACGACGTGCTGGTGCTGGGCGCATGTAGTGCGGGGAAGGTGGAGGCTGCATTGGTGGTGTGGAGGAGTATGGTTGATGATGGGGTCCCAATGCTATTGTCCACACACATGTATGTTGTAAAAGCGCTGTTGAGGTCGGGCTATTATGCGTAGGCCATTGAGTTTGTGAGGATTTTTGCTGGAAGAGACAAGTGGCTGGATACTAACAACTTCGGGTGTTTGGCTAGCAAGCTCATCCGGTTGAAGAGGTTTGGCGAGGCAGAGTTGGTCTTGGAGGAGATGAAAGAAAGAAAGAGGATTGGTGATTGGAGATAAAATTAAAGGACTTTTACAGCCTGAATATTGCAGAAAAAAAAAAAAAGAACTAATTTTAGAAGATCCATAGTGATTTGGTTATAATATTTTTACTTTGTTCAAAGCATTCCTCAATCATACCCGTCTCAAATCTTTGCCACCCGATTTTCTTCTGATTTTGAAAATGTTAAGCTTTTACACAACGCAAATTAATCACTCTTCGGGCTTGTCATTCTAAAGAAGGGAACTTTCTGGGTGAGCAAATAGAGAAATCTTAAAGCGAGAAGAATATTAGAAATGTGTTATTTCTCTTACGGATTTGGATTCTCGGGAATTTTTTCTACTGCTCTTGAGGTGTTTGAGGAAGTGATCCATGTATCTCGAATGGTTTAAAAATATGCATGTACACTTCAGGATATATGGATGACAATTTACAATTTTTTACATTGCTTTTAGAGCAGTGAAATTAACTTGATTGATTATATGGATATGTTGGAATTGACCTATAGTATTATTTTCATATCTTAATGATTCAATACGATCTGAACTCAATACATGACCGACATTTATAATTTTTTTTACATGATTTATAAATTCAATATAAACTAAATACAAAATAAATAAATTAAAGTTGAAGAGTCAGATCAATTTAATTAATTAAATAAGTCATCTATAATTAATAATCTCATATTCTCTCTCATTATTTGCCCCTCTCTCATCCTTTGCCTGAATAAATTTTATGGAGGAATTAGGAATAGGATAAATACTTTGAAATGTTAATTTGATCAAGTACGATTCAACTGATGGGAGAGATCCTTGTAAAAACAGGCGTGGAAGCTTTTAACGGCGAGATCCATGTACAAATGTGGAAACCAAACACAGAAAGAGACGTGGTGTGTTTTGGTCGCACATGTGCACGGGACTAGCTTAGACTAAAGTTCGCTCCGTCCAAACCCAATACGGGAGCTGACGTCACCGCCGGTCACAATGCACGGCCAATTTCCCTTTGGGTCCAAATCCGATGCTTTTCACTCCCTCCCACTCAATCCCAACCCACAATACCTCCGGCGTATCCCCTTCATAGTCCAAATACTCACCCAACCCGATTTCACACATGGACCGCCCGAGCCCGAAACCGACCACCCGGCCCCACCACGGTTCCGTCGGAGGCGGCGGCAGCGGGGGGCGCGAGGACTGTTGGAGCGAGGGCGCCACGGAGATACTGATCGAGGCCTGGGGCGACCGTTATGTCCAGCTCAACCGTGGTAACCTCCGTCAAAAGGACTGGAAGGAGGTTGCCGACACCGTCAACGGACGTCAAAACGGCGTTAAGCCCCGCAAGACGGACATCCAGTGCAAGAACCGGATCGATACGTTGAAGAAGAAGTACAAGCTCGAGAAGGCCAAATCACCTCCGTCCCAATGGCCTTTCTTCTACCGCCTCGACTCGCTCATCGGCACTAACGCCGTTTCCAAGAAGCCCACCACCGTTACTTTCACCGTCAAGCCTTCCTCCAAGCCCAAACCCAGCCCTAACCCTAACCCTAACTCTAATCTCGTAGTTTACTCCGGTGCGGGGTCCACGGACAGTTCGCTTGGGGATGATGATGATGATGTCGACAACGACGACGACGATGATGGTGGAGGTGTAGGGTTTGATGGGAGGGTGTCGAGAAAGCATCGGATGGAGAGCGTAGATTTGTCGGATGGGGCAGCGTGTAGGGAATTGGCGAGGGCGATACTGAAGTTTGGAGAGATCTACGAGAGGATCGAGAGCTCGAAGCAGCAACAGATGATGGAGCTGGAGAGGCAGAGGATGGAGTTTACTAAGGACCTTGAGTTTCAGAGGATGAATATGTTCATGGACGCTCATTTGGAGATTGAGAAAATGAAGCGCCCCAAGTATGCTCCGAGTTCAGGTGAAAATGATATCAAAGATTCAACTTTTATTGTTTGTTGGAGTTAGTTTGTTACATTACAGTTACTTGACCTGCAAATGGATGTGCTTTTTTGGGATTTGTTTACCTTTTGTGGGCGATCTTGGATTTTCAGTGTTTAGTGTGGGAAAATTGTAACTTTTAGAAATTCTAAGTTTAAAATTTTTGGGTGTTGGATGTTATCAAATATTGTTTGTGGGAATTTTGAAGGAAATGTATTGAGAAGGGAGTGGTATGAGGAGGAATGGTTTGGATTTTCCCTTTTCACGCTATTGTGATGTTGAGGCGTTAACCTCGTCGATTTGATTAGGTTTGGTGTAATGCTCAAAAGGTATAAGTAGTTAGTTGCATGATTTAACTATCGTAAAATGGTTGGATGGGAATTTTGAAGCAAATGTATGAGAAGGGAGTGGTATGAGATCGGCAATCTCGACAATTTGATTGGGTTACTCAAAAGGTGTATGGAATTAGTTGCAAGATTTAGTTATCTTAAAATGGTTGGATGGGAATTTTGAAGCAAATGCATGAGAAGGGAGTGGCATGAGGAGGAATGGTTTGGATTTTCTCTTTTCACACTATTGTGATGGGGAATCGTTAACCTCGACGATTTGATGTGGGTTTGGTGTTATGCTCAAAAGGGCATAAGTAGTTAGTTGCATGATTTAATTATCGCAAAATGGTTGGATGGTTTTGTGCCAGCGGTAATGAGAAGCTTTTGGTTAATTCTTCAACATGCAGGTGGATATATTTTAGTTCATTAGGCCAGGAAATTATGTAGATTTCAATTTTCAGTTAACTGGTTTAGTTCGTCAGGAAAGTGGTGATTTGGATATACATGAGTTCGGAGGGGCTGCTGTTCTTAGGAGTGGTAACTGCTAATTTCTGCTAATTTATTCCCTTTATCATTGCTTATAGTTAATTCTTTCTTGTTTAAATCTGCAATTGCAGCTTAAGGCCATGTCTTCTCTGTCTTCTGAAGTTCATGATGCTGATAAACTTGGCATTGCCTTCCAATTAGTCTAATGAGGTTCTTTTGTGAATGTTGCATACCTTGAACAGGCAAGAAGCAATAAGCTGAGATTGCAGGAATGCTTCTCATTTTCAAAAAGGAAGTGCAGCATGGTGATCTCTTTTGAAACCCGCTTTGGGACTGCCCTGTTTACAGCACACGTTAGCCATGATATATTGCTCGCAGTTTCAAATTCAAAGCTTTTGAAGATGGTTTGCCATCGTTGTAATGTTCAGTGTATATTATTAGTTATTTTGCTCCAAATTTCTTGTACTTATGATGTGTTTTGTAATCACTGTATGATTATGAGTCTAAGACCCTGTTCTACTCATAGATCTGAGAGTTTTTTTTGGCGAACCAATCAGTTTGTGATTCGTGTTTTTCACATGAAGGAAAGTTATGTTGCTTCAACTTGTCTGTCTTAATTTTATGTTTATGGGTCACCCCGCGCATTATAGTAAAAATAAGACAATGGTTTACAAATTACTGGGCCGTTGGATTTCCTTGGAGTTCTAGGCACTTGAGACATATAGATATATTAGTGAAGAAAAAAAAATCAAAAATCAAAATCAAAATGAGTCTCAACGGTTATTATGATCAGGTATATCGCATTTATTTCATATAATGTTTTAAATGTCTTTTCATGTTTGTTACTTAAAACAAAACAAATTGAAAGTCACTTAAAATATGTCATGTCGATAACATTACTCAATGAAGAGTAACAACGCTGTAATTTGGTGAAGAAACTATCAACTGGTCGACACTTGATATGGTCTATTGCATCAATCTCTATGTTGCGTATCAATTTCCTGTTTGAAAGTTTTACCAACTAATTCAGAGAATCTTTTGCAGGGCTTTGAGCTTTTTAGTCCCACCAAGGATGAAGACTTCAGAGAAAGTATGTTGCATGAAGACTTTTCAGCAAGATGGGGTAGTAGTGGGAAAAAAAAGTGTGGTTTCTGGCATTACTCTTATGCAATTTATCCCTAATGCATTACTTTCTCTCTCTCTGGAATTTGAATGAGAGGATTGGATTCTCACCCTACCTGATGGCAATGAAGTTGATTAATAGCCGAAACACTACAGAGAAACTTTGGATTCGCATTGTTGACGGCAAGTTGTGGGGTTAGTGAAATCATAATCCATTATGTGCATGGAAACAGTGGGCATTGACTCTCACAAACTCTTTTACTTTTTGGTGTGCCACCGTCCAAGGCTAAAATATTCTTGCCTGTTATTGGGATATGTTTGTTATAGCAAGCGACAATCTGCTCTGCCTTCCATTACACTCTGGTCAGAGAATCAGATGGTGATTCAGATTGCCTAATTGGAAAAAAAATTACACTGATAATATAGTGGAAAAAGTAAAGATAATACTGATAACAATTCATATTAAAGAAACCAGGCAATGTTTTGCAGTAGCTGCTGTATGAAGAAAGAGAGATCATAGTCATATTATGTATGGGCCGTGGCCAAAATCATTCACCGGTCCATATCTGCTCAAATCAGATGAATTCTGGCCGAAACTGTAAGTCAGTACTCCATCGCAAGCAGGGACATTAGGGAAGGGAGCCATGCTAACGTGATCATCCAATATAATAGAAGAAGAAGAAGAAGAAGATGATGATGATGATGTAGTAGCAGCGTAGAGGGCAAGACGAGCTCTAGCAATGGTCAGGTCATGTTGGAGCTCAACCATCTTTCTCTGCAACAAAGCTATGGCACCAATGCAGCCATAAACAGGGTCCCTAAGCCTCGCCTCTGCCTCGAACGCGAGCGAATTCACCGTGTCTTCACGTTGCTCCTCTGGCACTTCGGCCAGGATTTTGCTTACATTGCTTGCTCCAAACACCTTGTGGACTTTGGCGAATTTGGTCGGCTCGTCGGAGGAAAAATACGGTGCAAATATACAATTGGGAGTGCATCTTCTTTTCAGCAACTTGCAGGCTGCACAAGAAGAAGTTGAACGGGGCTCATGGCTCTTCATGGTTTCAATACATCCACTTTTTGTTAAGTGTTCAAACCTTCAACACCTCTTATCGTAACCCACAGAGTGCCTATTTTTCTCAGTGGGTTCTTAGTATTTGTGCTAATAGAATGAAGGTCGCAGGTTCAAGAGCTGCATGGGCCATTTTCTATTGGTCTACCACCGTTTTGTATTGGAAGTGGAAAGCTCTCAAATAATTGAACGTGGGACAACATAAAATGTATTGGCAAGGTTGTGTGAGACATGATAGTTCATCAACAAGGATGAGGGGATGCGTCATTGGATTGAAGAAAAAGAAATTTCACAAGAAAAGTAAGCCACTGATCCTCAGGAAAGTTGGACTTATCCGCACGAAGGCAACGGGAAGTGCAAGCTAGGAATCTGCCCTTGATAGTGGAGCCAAAGATAAAGCTATAGGCTTATGCTGGGTTGTGCTTTTCCAAAACAGACCTTTCCCCTGTCCACCCCCGTGAACTATTTGAAACATCAAAGTGTGAGTCTCGTGTTTAAATATCTTTACCCATTGCGAAAAAGTTGCACTATATCTTTTCAAGTCTAATTATATATATATTTTTTCATTAGTTTGGTGCACCATATATACTTATACACAAATTTGATCCCAATGGATTACCACTTTATAACGACACTCCTTATGGTGACCAATTTGGTTCTCGTGCTTTTCACCATTATCAAAATGGTCATTCCATCTAAAAGCTAATGGAATTTTTGACACGTGTATAAAAAGTCACGTAAAACCTGCAAAATATTGCCGTGTCTCCATTCTTGTCACATCTTCATATTGCTTAAAAAGAAAGAAAAAAAGGGGTGCTTATTAAGTCTACACACCTATGTACATAGTGGTAGGGTTCTTAGCGCCCAACCCACCCTTGTAGGGGTAGTTCATGGGAGACCCTCACTTCAAGGAGATGGTTGTGGGAGTGAAAAAGTCACATCCGTTCCACCCCACCTCTTTTCGTCATGTGGAGGTGGGAATACCCTCGTTAACAGGCTTTGTCGCAAGGCTTTTTCACCCTACGAGTGAGTAACAATGAGATAACTCTATCTCTATGGGGTAATTTCTTTTATTTCCTTAATTTATATTTAAATTTTAGTATGGAACTGAAAATTTCCCAGCGAACATTTTTGTGGGTTTAAGGAGCTGAATCAATGAAAATATCTTTGGAAATATAGATTTATGGAAAAGGTTATATAACAAGGGTTCAGTGGCAAAGCAACATATTATTGCTTATCTTTCTTCTCCAAAAAGTCTGCTTTACAAGCCTAAGAATATTCCACTTTAGCCACTGCTGCTGCCAAAGAAATAGTAAAAGAGAATGAAGTGGAAAACTTTAATCAGATAATTCAGATCCAACCTCATCGTGTCGTTCATATTGGTAAAATACTGAATAGATTGGTAAGCTTCTCTAGGCAAATGTGAAAAAAACACACACACACACATATATATATATATATATTATGCACAAAAAAATCACATAATGGAAGAACAAATATAACCTATACATGAAAAATATATAGTCTAAACTCTTAAAAAAAAAAAAGACAAGTTGATTTATAAATTTATTCCGACCAAATCTAGAAGAAAACGTGACAAGTTGGTCATAGGTAAACCTTTTACCTTTGTGAGTCGTACTGGGCAAAGAAGAAAGAAAATTGTCACCTCAAACATTTGGTGGTAGAGAGGAAAAATGGGACAAACATGATAAGGGGCTAGTCCACTTGGGTTAATGCACGTCGTTTTCCCAAAAGACACTAGCTGGAAAATGGAAGGCTGGATGTGTTTCTCACGCGATCTTGCATGGCTTGGACCACACTTTCTGAATCCGATGAGAGATGAACGGTGCAGTGTTTTACACGCTTTTGAAATGAGAGCGGGGCTATGTCTCATAGAGTGTGGAATATGGGCCGGCCCATTCGAGACGATGGAGTTCCACCATGGTTGATTTTGTTTTGGGTTAAAATGCGGTGGGATCGACTGTAGCTTGACTTTGGTGTGCTTGTGTGTGTTTGTTGCTTCCCACCTCCACCATTTTTTTTGCCCACTTGATGATAAAGCTATATAAGTGCATGTTTCTAGAGAGAGAAAGAGAGGAGATGGCAGGCCAATGAAATGGGCTTCATCATGGGTTTGAACTTTAAACCATTGTGATTTAGTTTGAGCCACTTGAGAGATCCATATATAAATAAAATTCATGTTCGATACAAACTTCAAACGCTCAAACATGCATAACTGCATGAATTTTTGAAAGCTAGAATCTTGATTTGAGTTGGGTCTACTTCCGAACAAGGCCGAAGTAGAAGGCATTCTATGGAGAAATAACATGCCAAACTACATAGATTTTAGAATTAGTTTCACTAAACAAAGGAAAATAGATAGATAAGTAAATTCAGTTGGTTGCGTGTACGTAATAACCTAAGGAAAACAGTAGCTATATTTGCATTATTATTTCATAAAGACTAATTAAGTTACAATTGAAGCTAATCTTAAATCACCTATAAGCCGAGTTTTGCTAAATAAAAAAACTAATGTGGAACTTAGTACTTACAAATATACTTTTATAAGCAAACCACTTAATCAGGGGCAGACCTACATGCACTATTTGGGGGATGAGTGTCCTCCAAACTTTTTTAAAACTCTACTATTACCTTTTATATTTCATTTGTTGTCCCTCCAAATTACTATTTCGTACCCTTAAAGTTTTTTTTTTGCTTATTATATTAGGGACAACCAGACAAGGCTACACTTCTTTGCTTATTATATTATATTTATCCACTAGGGATAAGGCTGCACTTCTTGTGCAATGTGAAAAACAGTTGTCTTTTGCCTATTATATTTGAATAAGACGTGCAATGTGAAAAAACTATGAAAAATTGTAACTTAAAGGCTTCTTCAGCCTTCTTGTTTATTTTATTTTTCTACCAATAATAGTAAAATGGTTAGTTAAGAGGAAAAAACTTATTTTTCATGCCATAAAAGTTTTATAATAATAATAAAAAAAAACCTTTATATTTTATCTTTTTGTTATGAACCAAATTTATTTCATAGGCAAATTTAGCACAAAATTGGGTGCTTAAAAATTTAAACGTTCATCTAAAATTATATATATATATTTTTTACGAGGTAGACCCTTAAAAATTAGTTTTTTTTTTTTTTTTTTTTGTTTCTTCCCCCCTCACGCAAATTTCTGTTTCCACCCTTGCACTTACTATAAGATAATTGCCCCACCAAATTTGAGACTAACTTTATGGAGGCGTCACAATCTTTCCACTCATATTTCTAACGTCCTCGTCAAGGCCCAAGCCATGTAGTGCCCACATGGTGTTACTAGATTGCATGCTCTCATACCATTTATAACAACCCCCCCCCCAAAAAAAAAAATGTTAATTACATATGGGTTATCACGTCAAAAAGACTAATCAAATTACAATTAAACCTTCCTAAAATCATTTACAAACTCAGTATCATCTAATAAGAAATTAATATAAAACTTAATACTTATTAGTATTTTTTTCTTCTTTACATTTGGTGAGCTACACATCTCACCAGATTTTAAGGTAAAATAACTAGTCTATGATATTATGCTACGGCTATTGAATGGCCTTGATGGATCAAGCTATAAAAAAAAGGTAGCCTATGTCCAGACTGTCCAATCAATAATTGGGGTGCCCCCATGTCTTCTGTTTTTCTTTTTAATGATGTTAACTAATATCATTATGTACTTATCAATCTGTATTATATATATATCATCGAGATGTTGACTGATTCCTCAGTGAGATCTCTAGAAGAGTAAAATAATGACAAGGAAAATGGTATAATGAAAGAAATATGAACTGACTGCAAAATTGTTGTGTAGCTGCAAGAATCAAACAGCCAATTCCATAGCAGTAGGTGACCAGTCAAATACGTTGCTTCTATTAAGATGGGGAAACTCAAGAGAAAACTACAGTAACGTTTTGGTCGTGTTTAGCACTCAAAAATACGTATGATTTTTGTTTTCTTATACCTATTTTTTTATTATTATCTTTTCTGTCATATAATTCTAGAATTAAAATATCGATCGAGCTATATATGGAGCATCAAGACCCGTGCTTTTGTGTTTATTTCTGAAATACAAATTTGACCCTTCGAACCCCTCCGCTAGCCAAGGTAAAATGGTCTATTGAGGAATCAAGTTAAGGGTTAAGAAGGTAAGCTCTACCCTTCTTAATCCCCAGAAATTATGTCCATGAATTTCAGCTTACTGCTCTTATCACGATGGACCACATTTGGATGGCTAAGGCAGTGATTAATCCCTCTACCCTTCTTGGCATCCCCATAAATTATGTCCATGAATTTCAGCTTATTGCTCTTATCACCATGGACCATATTTGGATGGCTAGAAATTGTCTTGTTCATGGTGGTATTGGTTTTATGATATGAGTTAGGTCCTCAAATTTCTTTAATCCAGACCCACAGGTTTGTCATAAAGCCATTCTTAGCTTTATTCAAAAGCATTTAAAGGCATTGGCTGATTCTCAGAGCACTCTTCTCCAGTGGTCCCCTCCTCCTCATGGGTCTTTTAAAGTGAACTTTGACGTTGCTTTTCTACAGTTCTAAGTAGTCATAATGGTTGGATTTACCCCCCTCTGAAGCTTCTTTTGGTGAGGCCTTTGCCGCCTTGCTTGCTGTCCGCTTGGCAGCTTCTTATAGCTGCCCCTCTATTCTCGTGGAAGGCAACTCCCTCCTTACTATCTTGGCCATCAACCAAGGTTACCTCTTCTCAAATTGGCCTTGTGCTCCTGTGATTGACGACTGTCATTAGCTGCTCTCCTTTTTCAGTTTTTGGACCGCTTCAAAGGTCTCTAGATGTGCCAATTCCCGGGCACACTTGGTTGCAAAATGGGCCGCTTCCCACTTAATGTTTGAAAGCATTCCTGATAACTCTCCTTTCCTTTCAGCTTTAAGAATTAGGAGTGGCAAAGACCCTCCCTTATAATTTGTTTTTGTGTTTTTTGTTTGTCTCCCTTTCCTTTTCCAGAAATTGAATAGGAAAAAAAAAAAAAAATTAAGCTAACTCCATATTTCAAAAAGCTTAGGCAAATGGGAAATGTTGAATTTTATTAGTTAGTTAATATTTTAGCATTCTACGTCATGCATGTGTCACGTGTGAGCTCACCCAACAGGCCAATACATGGAATATTTAACTGACATAAGCGGTGAATTGTGAAGTCAAATTCGAACTAATAATCTTTGAATATGATATTATGTTAAATTACAATTTATTAAAAAAAAAAAAAAAAACTTAGGTTAATAGGAAATGATTGATTTAATCATTTAATTAATATTTTAGTACAACCCAATTTTAGATGCATCTCTTAACATATGAGAAACACATTTTTTTTTTTAAAAAAAAAAAACTTTTTAAATAGAATTTTTCTAAACTCTTATAATGCTATTAAAAAAGCATATGCTTCTCACTTACTTAAGAAACATATGACCATTTTATAAGTAGGGTTTGAAAAATTTTCTTCAATCCAATTTAGAAGAAATCTTCCTCCTTAGAATATCAGAGCATTTAACATGACAAAACCACGGACTAAGCCAATCAACCTTACCATCGAAGCATCACTTGCAAATAGGCAGTAGCTGGGCAAAACCATGACAAAGCAAATCATCCTTTTTTTATTAAATTATTATTATAATTTTTTTGTTTATTTGGTAAGTAATGAAAGAAAGTATTAAGGGCCTAGCCATCGATCCAAAAACCCTAATATTATGGCTGGAGCCAAAGGGTCAGAGGGGGCAAACAACCCCTGGAGTTGCCTCCTAAACCTTACGTTTTGATGTACTACTTTTACACTAATTTAAAAAGGTTTTGATGTGGAGAAGGCCACTGATCAGTTGGGGCCTATTTTTTAATCTTGCCTCTGTAAATCAAAATTTTAACTCCACCATTGCATAGGGCTGGTGCAGGACGGATTTAGGGGGAGACTAGTAGGGGCCCTGGTCCCCCCTCAAATTACAAGGAAAAAAAAAATTTTAAGTAAAAAAGATTTTTTCAAGGTAAAAAAAAAAATTTTAAGTATTTTTTTGCTAATTGATCCTTCCTCAAAAAATGTTTGGCCCTTAGTCCCCCAAAATCAAAGCTGGCTCCATCCCTGGGTTGGTGGATGCTGATATGGTTAAACTCTTAACTCTTTGTAATCCTAACCTGGCTAACCAAATGACAAAAAAAAAAAAAATAATAAATAAAAGGAAAAACAAATAAAAATATTCTCATAATTCTGTAACATCCAGCTGGGATCAATGAAACAATCGTAAAGCCATCTCCTTGTGTTTCTACACTAATTTAATGGAGCAAATGTTCGAGTTGCAGTGTTCTATTAAAACTCTCTCTCTCTCTCTCTCTCTCTCTAGATTATATATATATTAATTTATTTATTTATTTATTTGAGGTTCCATTGCCCAATTCTTGTCACTCCCTAATAAGACAAACCAAATATATCAATAAATAATAGGAAGAAACTGGAAAGCACCGCATATATTAGTTTGACAAACTCCATATTACAGGTAAGATTCTGAATATAAATTCGGCGGGGAATAAAACTAAAAACAAACGAGGCCTGAAAGTCCTCCAAGTGGCAGCCACCCAGAAGCCCCCCAGAAGCCCCCCTTTCCCACTGTTTCTAAGGTTAAGCGGTATTGCGGTAACATACAAATAGAAAAGGTCAAGAGTGCATGCAACTAAATATAATATTAATTTTATAGTAATTAAATGTAAAATCTTTCTCACGAGGGTTTCCTAAGGTTAAGCTAAATACAAACACAAGGTAATGTTGATGATGATAACAATGAAGAGACATTACCCACCATCATCAGAGTGATCAGAACACCATGGATGAAGTTCATGCTCCAATTATGGCCTCCACAGGCCTCTTGCCAACTGGGGCTTTGCTAGAGTCGTTGGTTCATGTTGCCCATGAGCTTGCTTCCATGGAAAAGCTTCCTTCTGTGCAGGTTAGAAACATATCGACCATGATAAGAAGGATCAAGCTTCTTTCTTCTCTGTTCGAGGAGATTCAAGAAACAAACAGACAGCTTCCACCCTCTTCAGTCCTGTGTCTTACAGAGCTTTTCTCTGTGATTCGGAGAGTGAAGGCTTTGATTCAAGGGTGTAAGGATGGCAGCTGTCTGTGGGGGCTTATTCAGACGGAAATCCTTTCAAATCAGTTTTATGTTCTGGTCAAGGAGATGGGGAGGGCTCTTGACATTCTACCGCTAAGCTTGCTCAATATAACAACTGATACAAGAGAGCAAGTTGAGCTTCTTCACAAGCAGGCTAAGAGGGTTGATTTGTTTATTGACCCTCGAGAGCTTCAAAGAAGACAAGAGCTTCTACAAGTAATGGCAAACGAGAAATATAGCAAGAGCAAGGGCGGCTTCAATATTGATTCTGGAGAAGTGAAAGAGATTTTGACTTGTCTAGGTTTGAGAAGCCCTTTTGAATTCGAAGAAGAAATTTCAAAGCTAGAGATTGAAAGACAGAAGCAGGCAGGAACAGGTGGACTAATTGCGGTATCCAATATAGACAATCTCATATCCCTCGTTTCATATTCAAAATCCATTATTTTCAATCACGTAGAAAGCTGTGAGAGAACAAAAAAAGACCACTTTAAGCAGCGGTCTTTATCCATAAGCAGGAATATTCATGATACTTCTTCTTCTTCTCAAACTGTTGTTCCCAATATTCCTGATGAATTTCGTTGCCCGGTTTCTCTAGACTTGATGAGAGACCCTGTGATTGTAGCATCCGGGCACACATACGATCGAAATTCGATTGCCCGGTGGATCAATTCAGGGCATTATACCTGCCCAAAAAGTGGGCAAAAGCTACTGCACATGGCCCTTGTGCCTAATTATGCACTGAAGAGCCTAATGCAGCAATGGTCCGAGGAGAACCATATCCCTTTAGTTGAAGATAAGGCATCATCTTTCTCAAACAACAGCAAAGGAAAACTATCCGAGAATCCTATCGACCACATTTCTGCCGCCAAAGCGAGTGTCGATGCCGTCAAATTGACGGCGGAGTTTCTCGTGGGGAAACTTGCAACCGGTTCGGTGGAAATCCAACGGCAGGCAGCGTATGAGCTTCGGTTGCTTGCTAAAACTAGCATGGATAACCGGGGGGTGATTGCCGAGGCAGGAGCAATTCCATTTCTAGTGACATTACTAAGTTCCCACGATCCAAGAATTCAAGAGAATGCTGTCACTTCTTTGCTAAACCTTTCCATCTACGACAACAACAAGATACTGATAATGGCAGCCGGAGCAGTCGACAGCATAATAGGCGTTTTAGAGTCGGGGAAAACCATGGAGGCAAGAGAAAACGCGGCTGCCGCCATCTTCAGCCTGTCAATGAAACACGACAGCAAGGTTGCCATTGGCGGCCGGCCGAGAGCCATTCCGGCTTTAGTTGGGCTTCTCAGAGAAGGCACTCCGGCCGGGAAAAGAGATGCTGCAACAGCACTCTTTAACCTTGCAGTGTATAATGCTAACAAAGCCATTGTTGTGGTTGCTGGGGCGGTTCCCGTGCTTGTTGAGTTGCTGATGGATGACAAGGCAAGCATAACAGATGATGCCTTGTCGGTTCTTGCTCTGCTTTTGGGCTGCTCTGAAGGGTTGGAGGAGATAAGGAAGAGTATAGTTCTGGTGCCGCTTCTTATTGATCTTCTGAGATTTGGGTCTCCAAAAGGTAAGGAGAATTCTATAGCTCTCCTACTGGGGCTGTGCAAAGATGGAGGAGAGGAGGTGGCAAGACGTCTGCTGTTAAACCCACGAAGCATTCCTTCTCTTCAGAGTTTGGCTGCTGATGGATCTCTGAGAGCTGGAAGAAAGGCCGATGCACTGCTTAGAATACTCGATAGGTGTTGCTCGGAGTCTCACAATCCTGTTGGATAAACTGTCAGCATACGTGTACATTTGTGGGAATCATATAAATGGGTGTCATTTTTTCTTCAATTTGATATAGCAATTGTGTATCTCAATGATGTGTTGTTTGTTTTTAAAAAGATCTCAGGCTATAGCCAAGGGGTACTGGTATCTTTGCCTCTTTAATAGGGGAGAGTTTTAGTTCATCACATGGTAAGAGAGATCTTTGAAAATAAGATTACCCAGATGTGTCCATCTGTTTCTTTATTTTTTTTAATAAATAATCGAGATATTATTAAAAGCATAATGCACCCCTCAAGTTCATAAGAAGTATTCAAGAGAAAATATTTAGTTAAAAGGAAAAGAAAAAAAAATCATAATATCTATTTACTAAATGAAAACTAAAAACAGCTGTTCAAAGATGCAGAATGTTAAAGTCCTTCAATATCCTCTCACCATTCTCAAAACTTCTTACGTTCATTTACCTTCATAGACATCACAAAAGGCATAAAAGTCCATCTTCCACACATAAGCACTCCAAATGGTGCCGACAATCCATCAACAAGCATACAAGTAGTCAACTACACATCTAGGTATAACCCCTTAATTGATGTAGATAGCACAAAAATAACCTCATTGCAATTGGTTAAATTTTTCCCTATTACAAGTAATAACTCATGATTTGAATCAAAAGGGAAATTTCAGACTACATTTTACAGAGGGCTATGTTGATGAAAAAAAAAAAAAAAATTCATTGCTTGAACTTCTGTTTTCTACATTACAGTGACATAAAAGCATCCCGAACCCAAAAAAAAAAAAAAAAAAAAATTACATGAACAGCAGCCGGAACCCTTACAAGACTCCAATGCAACAAATCTACTACGAGAAATATCGTTGTGGGAAGGTTCAACTTCTGTTCAACCAATCAGATTCGAAGTGGTCCATGTTATTAGCTCCAACACCATTTGTGAACCAAGATTCACATCGAGGTGTTAAAAGTATCCGGTTAGTAGTCTATGACTCAACCAATTCCAGCTGAATGTGCACGCCTTTTATCTTATAGTTCCAGTACCAGCTTCCGCTATCCATCAATTTCTGTTCAATAGGATGCAGCTGGACTGATAAACCTGTGAGAGAGAAAGAAAGAGTTAAATCACTACTTATCTCAAAAGTTTAAGCTGATAGAAAATAATTGATTTAAATTTAATTAATATTCTAATATTTTCTTTCACGTATGTGCTCAAATTTCTTAATAAGTGAGACTCAATATGTGAAATATTTAATTAAAATGAGCGATGAACTATGAATACAAGATTCAAACTTAAGACCTTAGGCTCTAATACCATGTTAAATTACTTCTTATCCTAAAAGTTTTAAGTTGATAGAAAATGAAAAAGATTGTTGAAAAAGGAAACTAAAATTTCACTAGATCTTGTATTGTTGAAATATTTACATTCCCTATGAGTGGTTGGTACAGAGTCTACAGACAAAGGAAAGGCATGCTTTAATAAATTTCTGATTGAGCACTAAAATGCTGAAACTAACAGAGAAAGGAAATACGCTAAAGAAGTTTTTGAACTCTGAGACCTGATCTTCCTGGTGTGATCTTCAGTTTGTAGCCATTTGGAACTTCATATACATGATTTCCCTGCATCATAAGAAGCAAGTATAATTAATTTTTGTAAGATATATGAAGAACCAGCTATCAAGAAAATGGTTCTATGAAAATATGGCGGTGCAATAAGAAAATTCCATTGAACAGAACTCATCTATGAAAATAATTAGCATTTGATTGGACGATGAAATTGCACTGATCCATTGTTCAGATATTTCAAAAGTCCTTTACTCATTTAACTTCACAAAAGAATGTATTAAACCGGAATGCTATTTTTCTCACCACAGAATATTATGTGTGTAGGACCTGGTCCCTAGCATGTAAGAAACACTGATATTTTGTATGAATATCTATACCAATCTCACTAAAATCTAACCTGTAAGATGACATCAGTTGCCTCCAATTCAGCATTTCCATGCAGTATGACCTTAAATGCCTCAAACCGCTGCACATCATGCTTCCAGTATGTGTTGTTTCCAGAATTCCAGTCGATTCCCTTATTCAGTACCTTGACATTCTGCAACTTACATCTTCCACACCTAGCCAGATGAAAAAGCTTAGAATTTGATCATTATTATTCTTTAGAACAGATGAATAAATAAAAACATGCGGGGACCAAGCTACCTCTTCCCATACTGTAGGATAGGTTCATCATTTTCGTTAAACTTCATTGAGCCCATAACATTTTCAGCCACAATGATGAGGCTTCCATCAAGCTGGAGTAGAGAAGCTAGATCAGCTTAGGAAATGATAATCCAGATTTCTTTCAATTTATTATCTGTTTGAATATATAAACCTGAACATTCCTCCACAAAAACTCTGCAACCTCTATTTGTAGCTCGGAGCCCTCAGATATAGAACCTCCATGAAACTGAAAAAATCAAGAGATACATATCATATTTAATAATCTTTGTTGCTCTAGTGGTTGAGTGCTTCATTCAACTAATAATGGCAAACAATATAGCCTTAGTTAGCAATAGATTTTAAAATAATAGATCAAGCATTACAGCATAAAAGACAAATAAGCATGTTTCAATATAGATGAAATTGATATTTAGCACAACAAATGCATGAATGCCACACTGTAAATAAGCAACCAGCCATCAAGTTTCTAGTTAGTTCAGGTTGGCATATCCAACGTAGTTAACAATATTTACACATTATTTTCAGCTGTGAGAGAGAGAGAGAGAGAGAGAGGATTCATTAAAGAGATAATGGCCAATATCATAAGCTTACTTTTTGTCTTGTGACCTCCCAAAGTGGCCCAAGAGCAGGGTGCAGAAGGAGGAGAAATGGTGGTCCAGAATCAACATATTCATCATTACCTTTAATCTGCAACATGGTAAAAAGGAAGCACCAAACGTGAATGTAGCTACAAAATGAAATTTACCAACAACATTATGGGTCGTAAACAAGACAATGTATATGCAGTGAATAATTTGCAGTGGCAAAGCATAATATGCAATGACATCCCCACTCGAACCCACTGGGAAAAATTGTGAGGATTTACCTCAGGAAGTTTAATATCACAGTCGGAAAGAAGATCATGGGCATTTCGTAATATATCCAAAAGTGAACCATCTGGAGTCTGCATGCAAATCCAAACTAAAGTGTGTTAACAATGGGGGAACTTATCAGGTTCAATTACTAGTCTGTCATATGAATTGCAAGGATTAAGCTTCGGTTTTGGTGCAAACTCCACCCCAGGAATTCAATACATTTCCTAAAACCTTAAATCTAAAGTTACTTCAGATCACCATGTTTCTAAACTTCAGTTCCGTCAGGACAATCAGGGCCCAACACGTAAAACATGTAATAGAACTTCTAAACTATGAATGGAAGTCTCCCATACACTGAGAACATGGAAATTTGGCATAATCAGAAAAGCTTGACCTGGTGTAAAGACTTGTCTGCATGTATTCTTTTCCTCTTAGCAGATGATGTAACCCTTCTTCGTTCATTATACACAATAAACGTATCCAGCTTATCTGCTAATAATGTTGCCAAGATGGCAATTTATAAGCACTTAGGATATTAAACATGGAAAGGAAATGATGTTACAAACTTCAAACAGAAAAATTAACAAAGATGACCTTCCACTCTGTTAGAACAACGGGAAGAACTTGTATCAAAAAAGTTGTCTGCAATATTCTGCATCGTGCATTCCAGCCTGCCACCAGGGACACTATCACATCAAAAGTAAAATGTGGTTAGCTCTCCCCATAATATCTTTGCTTTTGATAAGTGCACTCAGCATAATATCAGTGATAACAAATCCAGTGACCAGCACTATATGATATTCCAGTAAGACGTTATGAAAACGATATATATAATAAAATATAGATAACTGAAATTTTATCCTCAACAATAGACAATTAAAGCAGAGGAATCATAATATAACGCTCAAAACAGCATTTTAATCAATTGATATCCTCCAATTATAGAACTTGAACAAAGGAATTTTAAAACCACTCCCTTATACAATATCTAGAAAACCAAGTCTCATGAAAATGTTAGAATTGGTAGAACCAAGAATTGACTTCTCCCTTCCTAACCAGCCCTCAGTTTTGCAAGCCCATTTTATGCGAGCAATCTTGAACATGTTTCGAAATTAAATATCCATCCATCCTTCAAATCTGAGAATGTGCTTTATATTCCAATACATGCTTCTTTTGTATGCTTAGGTAAGTTGAGTATTCCTAGCCGACCACAATTTAATTGGGATTAAGGCTTACGTGAATTGCATATGCCTCTCTTTATTGGTCAGATGGGGTGCCATCATTTAAGCAATAAAATAAATTATGGTGATTTCCTCATTCCCATAATCATACTTTTGATACCATTAAGCAATTTTATAAATCACAGCAAGTGTCAGTGACTATGGATACTTGACAGATGTTTAACTGTATATCGGTGCCACCAGCTTGGATTTAAATATGCAGCAGAAGATATAGACATATGTAAAGGCATTTACACTGTCGCTATAGATGTATATATGTTAGACGTTATCTGCATCTACACATAATTGTACCTTATGATGGTTATCCTATCATAGAGTGTATAACAGTAATTGCAAGTGGTTTACTTCAAACATAGTTTGAACACTTTCCATTTGGGTTGATATATTGCAGGATGCATATCTAAGTAATGTTCATGCAGAACACAGCCATCAGCAAATATATTAACAATAAGAAAGTAAACTTTAGAACAGAAGCTACAAGTTTGGGATGAAATACGTACCTATGCCGTTTTCCAAAATCATCAACATATACAACTGGCTTTTTAGTATTTAGCACCATGCCTGGTAAACTGTTTTCATTTTTACTTGATCCAACCAACTCCGCAGAAGCTAAATCCACATATAAGATGTTTGTATTGGCAGGGAACTTTGCCTGCAAACTTGAATCCAGAAAATATGGTTTGATATTGGAGTAGCTAAAATATAAGCCTCTTCAATAGTGGAAGAATTGAATGACCAAAGAAATATATATTCACATGCAAAGAAAAAAATACAAAGATATCATGGCTCAAACTGATAAACCAAATTCAAGAACAAATTTAACTCAATCAATACCAAATAAGATAACAACTCCTACAAGATACTGGACAAGTCCCAATCAGCATCAACAGGCTACTGAAGATGCACTTTAGAGAAAGGCAGCTGATTTCCCACAACTGATTCCACATAAGCTCCACTCGTCCAAATGTGTCCACATTGAAAAAGAGAAGTACAATCTCAAATTGCTTTTTTGAATAAGCTAAGATATGATCAAGCATATTATTGATAATTTGGGATTTAAATCAGAAGAACACATGTTCTGAGTAAATAATTGCAAAGTTCAAAAAATATACTTTTTTTTCCATATTGTTTTTTTAATTAGAAGGATCCTGGACTCTTAAGATCAATTAATCATTATGATACTGAGCATAATTTGTTTCAGCTGCAAGGAGAATAATTTATTTTGTGTTCACTTTTTTAGGCAGGAATAGACAGTATCATCTCGAGGATCTGATATAGCAAATGTGACATATACAATATACAGAACATATAAGTCATTACGTTCATTTAGAGCAAGAACTACATTAAATAACATCATATAAATTGAATTGAAAATCCAGATCAATAAATAAATGTTTACCTTTTGGGAGAAAGAGGTCCGTTTGTGATTCCATATTTGTCAAACTCTGTGTACTCAATGCATGACAACCCATAGGCCCAACTCCCATCAAGATTTTTCTTCTCAATTAGAACATTAATTCCTTCTGTAGCTCCCACGCGCCGCTCACATGATGCAAACCCCAGTTTCTGCGACATTGTGCAATTAGTAATGAGAGCACAAGGACAAGAAGGCTTAAAACTGCATTCCGTTAACCAAACTGCATTCATGTCATTGTAAGAGGACACAAACACCGTCTTAGTTTATTATTACATTCTAAAAGGATGATTTCTGAACATAAAAATTTTGTATTGTTTAGTTATTTTCCTTTCTGCTTAAAGTCCCTTATGCAATGCAACACTATGCAATATTGCAATCATATGCAGCCATGTCAGACACACTTGCAGAATATTATTCAAAAAATTGTTACATACACAAAAATGAAAATGCATAACCAAGACGTGAAGTATTTGGATTAACTATTGGCATACAGATGAAAACAGATACATACATGTGTGTGTGAATGTGCGTGAGTGCAAAATTTGGTTCATATCTGGGTCTATGACTGTAATTGAGTTAATATTTGTCCCTAAAATTTGGTTCATATTTGGTTAATTGAGTTAATATCAGCATGTGTCCAACTGTTTCTACTGGAGTCAAAATTCATAATATCTTAAGTGGTCTTCTCACATAAACGAAGTGAATTTAGCATAGCAGATAAGCCCACAGACACATGCTTTTTAGATGACAAATTGCACTTAGCTATCAGTAACTTAGGGCCACAAAAGAGAACGATATGGTGACTTTCAAACAGAAGGATACCTTTCCATGGTGTAAACCGATTCCCGCCAATGCCAGGAGTGTCAAATCTGTCGCCGCGACAACATTACTGCAAAGTCACCAGTGTCTATGTAATTCCGGAGTCTGGCTTCCCAATTATAAAATTGTGCAACTCATGGATAATAGTGGACTGAAGATATTAAATATATTATTTATGGCTAACCTAACTTGACGGACAGTTGCACCTTTTCTTCCATGATCATAAAACCATTTGAAGATGCCTTTGTCGTAAGCAAGCTTCCATATCACACCATGGCCACCTGGTTTGCATACAGGTGTGAATGGTTTAGCAACCACCCATTGCCCATCTTCCGCACTAACAGCTGGAACGAGAGGCTGGCAAATCACATTATATATTTGAATGATCAATAGTGTTCATAGCTCAAATAGCATAAAATGTTAGAGAAGCAAATGGGGTAGAAGATATTCCATAGTTTTAAAAATAAAACCTGTTCAAAAAGTTGGAAACTTGATTGACCTCTTCCAAACCATCCAAGTCTCTCACAAAGAGAAGTTATGCGTTCGTGGTTGTTCTTTGCAGAACTTGTCATGATTGCAACAGGGGTGATGCAATGTTTTCCATACATCTTGAAGTGCAAAAACTCTCTAGCCTTGCAATTGAAACAGACAAAAATAAGATACACATAATCTCATTGTCCAATATCAAACATTTCAGTAATAGTTCATTCTCCTTCTTTCCAGACAAAAACAATGTTTCAGGCTAGACAAACAAAGGTCTTATACCTGAAGATCTCTAATAAGACCTTCCAATAAAGTCCGTCCACAATAAGGAAGCATTGCAGCAGGAAGACATTCACCTGTGTCAGGATCAACCAAACCAAGCCTGTCCGCAGAGCCTCCCAGAGGATAAATTTCACCTAGGTCTGACAAACCCTAAAAAGGATAAGATATGTTCAAGACAATCTGTGACACATCTCTTAAGTTAAGTACACAATATGCTCTTATTAGAAAGTACTAACCTCAATTCCCCAAATAGCTGCTTGAGATGCATATTCCGTATTCTGAGAGAGGTCAAGTCCACTAGGAACTTGAATTTCCAAATTATTAGACCAGTTTGTAGTCTGCCTTTCACGTGTTGCTCGGGCAAGAAGCTCCAGCACCATAATCTGATATCTGCAGCAAGTGCACAATTGAAAATATAAACTAATTAATTTCCAGAGAAGCACAGTTATAGTGGCAAAGACAGCAAATGCATCTTTCTTTCTTTCTTTTGTTTTCATTCCACTCTTCTATGAATAAGACATTCAGATTATTTTCTTTATTATTTGCCACTCCAATTATTACACAAGAAACTAAAAAGTCATTGATTCGCTCTTAATATGATCATTTCAGAAAGCTTAAAGTTCCCAAATACACACATTTCCAATTGTACATTCGTCATAAGCAGTATAGCCAATCCAAGACACAACAAATTCACTTGAACCAACAAAGTATCATCAACAACTGTCATTGCTTTCAATTGCTCCTATCCAATTTACCAATCACATATAAGCTAAGCACATTATCTCACAATCTAAGTTCCGAAACTCAAAACAATAGAACGAGACATTATTAGATTAACGAATTTAGAAATGAATATATAAATAACAAATGAAATAATAAAACGAAAGCTCACCCTATAATCCCTCCAATGCAGTTATAGAACTGTTCAATCTCCCCCAGAGTCTTCAAGAGCTTCTTAAACTCTCCAATTTCTTCATCTTCCAAACCAAAACCACTCTTCTTCCCCAAGCGCCCATTGCCATTGCCGCCACCACCGTCCACGTCCAGCTTCTCAATCATCTCTACCAGCGCATAGAACGTGCTCTTCAGCGAGCTCCGAGCCGACTCCAACTCGCTCTCTAGCGGCTCGAACTCGAACCCGAACCCGAGCACGTGCTCCTGCCCCGCCGCGACCAAACACTTCACCAGAAACAACTCGTACGAGTCTAAATTCAGCGACGCCAACAGAACCCTAGAGAACCCACCCTTCTTAATAGAATCGAAGAACCGCTTCACTCTCGCGTCTCGGTCAACCACCGCGTGCTTCTCCCTGAGGCTCGTCGAGTCGGAGAGCTTGGACCGGAGGCTCTTCAGGCGAGCGATTTCTCGGTGAAAATCGAACTCTGGCGCTGGTGGCGCGTACTCTACCGGCGCGATGGAGACACTCGTGACATGACTATGCGATGGTGAAGACAACGACGGAGAGGACGAGAAAGGGAGAGGGAGAGGTAGAAGTGATTTCGTGAGGTCGAAGCAAAGGTGAGAATTATTAGAAGCTTTGGAGCTGAAGGAGAAGAAGAAGCGCTGGTTGTTGCGCACAATAGGAGCCAAGTTCAGCGCCATTCTTCATTCACAAGAGAGAAAGAGAGCGAAAGAGAGCAAAAGAGAGAGAGACAGAGACAGAGAGCAGGAGAGAGAGAGGAAGAGATTTTGAAAAAAATGGAAGGTGGGATAAGACGGAGATGCCCGAAGCATATCCTTCATATCAGAGAGAGAGAGAAAATGAGCGGTTGGGTACGGTTTATATACGTGCCGACTGCCATAGCGTGTCTGGCTGTGGAGGGGTGTGTCCTAAATCCTGATCATCTCGGCCTCTCCTGAGCGGGGATTGGTTAGTTTTTTGCTTCACAGTAGTAAGTGGTTTTGATTTTTTGGTTCTTTCCTAGCGTATGGTGCTTGTGGTTATGGGCTTCGGCCCTGTAGGAAACATGTGGTTAAGAGGTTTGAGAAATTAGCAAATAATGGGCTGGGCTGGCCTCTTTCCATCTTGAGCGTTTAATTTTGCCTATCAGGACCATTGTGGTACGATCTGATTAGATCTAATGGAATATATAAATGCCAACTAATAAATGTGTTACAAGATTGTCACATAAAATAATTTCGTGAAATGAAAAAGAATATATCTCATTACAAGGTTGTAAAATAGGCCGTTCTCCCCGGCGATTCCTATGGAAGCATTCCCACAAATTCTACGCTGGTTCCTCTCCATCAAAATTAAAAGTGAATTGTTAATTTATGGTATTCCATAGCCTTACCACACATTTCTATTACTATAATGCGACACCTTCATCGAGATGCAAGCATTACCATTTACGAGTAATGCAGGAAATCGGAATTCATGTTTGGTTGTCATTCTTTGCTGAAGATTTTGGAAATCATACGTTTTGCATCATCGACAGTTAATTGATTTTCGGTTCCAAAAGGAAAGAAAACCATTTGCTCTCTCTCTCTCTCTCTCATTCATACTAAAGCTCCACCTGCACCAATGAATATTGCCACGAACAATCTCCTCTTTAAGCAACCTTCTAAATCAACCTAAACCCATTAGCTTAAAGATTGCTCACTATGAAGGCTACGTTAAAGATATAATTCATTTGCATTGCATGTTATATATATACCTTTTATCAAAGCAATTTAATCAACTCAAGTCAAACTCGACGAAGATTCACAAATTTCTTTGGGGTAATTACTTTTTCTCTAATATTTAACCACAACGTATTGTCACTTTGCCTCCATAAACTGACAACCTACTACCCGACCCCATCAAACTGCAATTTTGTGCCCAAAATGCCCATTTCGTCAGTCAAACAATCAAAGTGACAATGCGTTGTAGTTCATGAGAGGAAAATAATAATGCGTTGTAGTTGAAGAGAGCAAAGTAACAATGTGTTGTAATTCATGGGATCAAAGTAACGAGTAGACCGTCTGAGTTAACGTATTTGACTGACGAAATGAGGGTTTTGGGCACAAAATGATAGTTTGATAAAGTCGAGCAGTAGAGTTGTCAGTTCATAGGAACAAAGTAACAATGCATTATAGTTAATGAGAGAAAAAGGTAATTACCCCAATTTATTTTTTATGTACTGTTATAAGAAATCAAGTTTTTTTCTTCCATAAAAGCAGTTTTAACTGTACCCTAGAATTAAAGAATGCTGCAAATTCACAAAATCCGTCATGCATATATATATATATATATATATTGGATGGTAAAACACGAATAATTTTGGAAATCAAACGTTTTGCATCATCAACAGTTAATTGATTTTCGGTTCCAAAAGGAAAGAAAACCATTTGCTCTCTCTCTCTCTTTCTCATTCATACTAAAGCTGCATCTCCACCAATGATTGCCACGATCAATCTCCTCTTTAAGCAAACCTTCTAGATCAACCTAAACCCATTCGCTTAAAGATTGCTAACTATGAAGGCCATGGCTACGTCAAAGATATAATTCATTTGCATTGCATGTTCTCTCTCTCTCTCTGTCTGTCTTCTCTCTCTCTCTTTCTATATATATATATATATATATAATGCATCTCTTACCTTCGGTTTGAAAAAAGTGAAATTTTTTTCACGTTTTTACACCAATTTTTTTTTTTCCTCTCAAATGTGCTCTCAAATTGAACACTTTTTGAGATTTTGTTTAATTTAAAAACGTGAATTTAGCTTGTGTAATCATGGGCCAAACTAATAATTAATTAGTGGATCACATGTATTGTTACCAGTAACGCATGTCACTTAGTTTATCATGTTTTTCTCCCCAAATCATTTACAATTTTGCATTTCATTTGAACCTAATTAACTCTTGATATATATGCACGTCCTGTCAATTACCAATGCATGTAATAAGAGTATTATAGAATGATAATCCTGATAACGAGTAATCTCTAACGGATTAATATGCAAAAGATTATAGAATTATATACCAATGTACATATCTTGGCCGGCCTATATTTTATGCAAAAAAAAAAAAAAAAAAACGTTTTTATTAAATTGATAGGAATTGGCTCCTTGATGAATACATACTGATCACTACTGTCTACAAACAATTTCATATCTCATATTTAAAGTGATATAAATAGAAAAAAAATTTGTCCTTTTCACTTACAAAATGTAAAAGGGATAACATAAAATAAAATGATCTCTTGGCTAGCCTGCCAATTGAGGACTTCAAGAATTGTTTTCAGCCAAGTATTAGCTTCAATTTTTTTTATTTTTTATTTCTAAGTTTTTCCTCGTTTGGTGTGGTGGGAGCCGGGGTGCTAGGATGTTTTACTTGGGGGGGCCAAACCAATTAAGTTCAAAGATTAAGTTGATTAACTCATTAAACCTTTTAACTCCAGACCATTATTTGATTAATTATTTTGTCAAAATTTGCAATATAGACCTAATTTTATAACTCAATTTAAAAAATAAAAAATCATGAGTATAATTAAGCAGTAACCTCCTCATTATCATATGTTCATCCCTGCACATTATATTAAGTGAAACTATATTAATATACCTTAATTACATAATGCAAATTAATAAACATACTCTCATGACTACATAATGAAAATTGAAGAGAATCTTTCTTCCTCTACAAAATTTCTTATTCTAACTTGAAAAAGAAATACAAAATAACAAATAACAAATTTCAAAAAACTGAATATTATAAGCTCATTGAAGAAAATGGATTATATCATGTGGCTGTAATACTAATATATAGAAGCTCAAAAATAAAAATTGTAGTACTAATAAAGACTCACCTAAATAAATTTTTTTTTTTTTTTAAAAAAAAGTGCAAATGAATACAAATAAACCTTGTAATAATAGAGATGAGCTTCAAACCTCCCAGCTAATTTTGCCAGTATATATACTTCATCTTTTTGTGTGTACATGTGTGTAAGAGAGAGAGAGAGAGGTGGAGAGAGTACTTGGGTTGCATCAAAGATAATTATTTTCATGGAATATATATATTGTTTTTCTTTTTTACTTCTAAAATTCGAAGCCCTTTCCATAATTAAAACCACTAGTTTTGGAAGCTTTCTGAAATTAATTAAGCATGATTTGCACCAAAACTAAATCTATATCTCTAACTTTCTAAAGCAGATTAAGACCCTGACCCATACACCATATATATTTTCTTTTCAAGATAGAAGGCCCTGATTTTTTTTTTTTTTTTTTCTAATTGAGAGGTCATATTTTTTTTGTTTGTGTTGAGGGTATATATATATATCTAATTAGGGAACTGTGCCTTGGTTTTCTCATAGTTTTTGCTCTTTCTCATATATTTTTGTTCTTCCTCCAGCATATGGGAGCCTCTCTTTTATTCTAAAAAAAAGAGCATTACCCGACGTGCATATTTAGCTATGCTAAAAATATTCATCTTATTAATTCCTCGATATTCACCAACTGAAGCTTATTTAGCTATATATCATGCATATAAAGACAATATTGAAAACAGCAAAACAAGAACAAGTGATGACCATTACCTTGTTGTATGTATGCTGTTATACATGAAAAATGATATAATACGTACGGGGTTAATTGCTCTCTCTATAGCCTCGACGACAATCAATTAAGTAGGCTCAAGATCTCACTCAGAATTGTCTCTTTCATAAAGTCAGATCCAGAGTTCTCTTCGTATCATGACCATCTTCTTCCTTGAACCTGCCAAGCTTTGAGGTTGGAGATGAAGACAATGAAAGAGACAAACTACTAACAACGTTAACCCCATCACCACCATTATCCGAACCCTTTTCAAATTCATCCAATTTGTTTGGTGCTTTAAGAGATAAATTCAAATCTATGCCGCCATCTGAATCCGAATCCCAAGCCTTCCTTTTCACTTCTTTGTTTTGCGCTTCTTCATCAACTATTCTCCCATTTTTATCAATCCGACAGCCAGCATCATTGTTCAATAAACTTTGATGCCTTGTCCACCAAGTAGCTTGTCCTTTGAAAAATGAATCACTCATCTCTGGATTTAACTTTTCTGAAATATTGTTTTTGTAATTGCTTCCGATTATTCTCTGTGTCACTGAACCATATACTCCACTCCTATAAATCTGGCTCTCTTGACCTCTCCGGAAACCATCATCAATATATCTTCAATATTGAAATACACAGCTGGTTATATATATATACTATTTTCTTAGAGCTCAAAAAAGTAGAAAGGAATAGGGAGATGGTACCTTAAACCAGAAGAAGGTCTTTGACGGAAACTTTGTAACATGGGAAGTTGGCTAAGGTTGTAGATATTGTGATCTCCGCCTTCCATAAAAAGCCCTTGTTCTGTCGTAACTGTCATAATCCAATATCCATGAAATCAGAGATCAGAGGAATAAAGACAGTAGCAAAAGAAACCAAACCCTAAATTTTGTATGCCCAAAAAGCTACCTCGATTGTGGTCATCCATCTTCTTGCTCCTATACATCTAATAATTAAAGACAAACCCAAACACAAAATTATTAAGATTAATTATTGAATTAATTGCAAATAATTATGATTAGCATATATATTAATTGTAGATCAAACTAGTATATATACCTGGAGATGGCTCTTCACATGAGCGATGCTAAGACCCTTGATGTTCATTAGTTGAAGTACCAACTTGGGTGTTGCTCCTGCACCAATATTGAAATTCACATTGATTATATATATATATATATATATATATTCTGCAGGTAATTAATTAATTTTCCCTTTAATAATTATGATGGGTTGAATTAACTAAAGAGAGACAAGATCTAAATACTTACTTTCTTGACCTCCTAGTCTTTCAACTGCGTGAACAAAGCAAAGATGGAGATCAGGAGTCCACCGGAGTCTTGGCATCTTAGAACGCACATATTGTCGTACAGGTCCTGATGATTTAGCTTCCTTCTTTTCACTCTCTTCCACTGTGCTATTGCTTGAGCTTCCACTCCCCTTGTTTAGCTTGCAAGTTTCATCACTCTCACCCTCACTCTCATCATGGCTTGTTTTGCAGACTTCAGTGCTGTGATCACAGCTTATTTCTTTCATCTCCATCGGGATGTTTCGATTGAGTAGATAGCAACGATAAGAATTCGATTATTGTGTGTTTAAGGAATGAGGTTTGATATGTCGTAATCTGGATCTCTTGCCTCAGGCCAAAGCAGATGGAAATGAATTCTTTAGAATAAGGCAGCTGAGCTCTTGCAGAAATAGGAAGTAACCCAGCTTGGGAATAGAAACCCATTTTCCTTTGACATTGAAATGCCACTCTCTCTCTCTCTCTCTCTCTCTCTCTCCACGTTTGCCTAGCTACTTACTTTTTTATGCTTTGCGTAAATTACATCTGCATGATGTCATGCGTTGATGCCTTCATGTATTATTCATACATCAATACAGCAACATTTCCTCTCCATCCCACCCCCTAAAAAAATAAAAGTACTTAAATGGAAAATAAAAATAAAAATTTCTAAAATGCATATTTTTTTCTGGAAAAAAAAAAAATCAATTGTTGGTTGCCTATTCCCCCACCCAAGCAAAAAAAAAAAAAAAGTAAAGGCATAGCACGACTTTTAAATATATATTTTTTATCTCTGTTTTTATTTTTATTTTTTATGGTTGGGAAGCTAAGATGACTTGAAAGCTTGAAAATCTCTACGCATAGAACTACACGTGAGTTGACATAAAATGCTATTCTTCACAAAAAGTTTCCTGGAACCCGGAGAAAATTAAAGGTTTGTAAAGAGTACCAGTATAGCGGTATATCGTATATATATATCCCGTTCCAACATTACGAAACTGTATGGTACTTAGGCATATTGGATTGGGATTTTATTGAAATTAATTAGGTTGTTTCAATTTTATTGAAATTTGGACAGCTTAAAAGTAGGGTTGCAAGTAGGGTGGTAATTTGTGTTCGTGTGTTTGACTTTGATTATATATATATATATATATATATATATATATATATATAATCTAACTAATTTAATTAAATAGGTAAGATCTCTCAACTATAATTCGCTAATTTTGTATTGATCGTGTCGAATTTACGAATTATTAAAAATTGTCAACCCTAAATATCGTATGTAGAGTTTACGTCATATTAAGACATAATATATATATATATATATGAACTATAACCCAACTTATTTATAATTTACTATAACTCACTAATTTTATCATAGATTTGTATCTAATTTACTCATCATGAAAAAGGTTGTCAAACCCTAATTATAAGGCCTATCTATCCCTAGTAGATTAGGACCCTAACCTTAAGTTACTCATAATAAGTCAATTTTACGTAATTAGTGATTATAGAAGTATTTTTGTCCACCGAACTGAAAAACTATCTAGGGCCAAAATCGGTTCGGTTTGATTAACCAACAAAATAAAAATTCTACCGCTTCATTTTATTCCGACTTTCGACGACAATCGGTAGTGCACTCCGGGGACGAGAAGTAAAAGGGCAATCGGATATTGTAGCTACCTCTAATCCTGCGCTCCATTCTCTAGGGTCCTGATGCGAGCTAGGCGTACTTGGCCTGATTGATTAAAAAAATAGCGTTTCCACGCGCACGAAAAACAGGAATCCTGTGGCTCTAGAAAAAAGAAAGGGCTTGTCAGCTCGTGACGTGTAAATTGGAAGACGACGCAATGCCATGCATAAAATATAGAGAGAGAGAATATTTAAGCCAAAGCTAGTTTTCTTTCCGTCGAGAATCACGGACGGATTTGTCCCTACTTTGGGAGACTCTTGCCCTACTCCGTCAACCATCCCGAGAAAAATCTCTAGGGTTTGACTCCGGTGATTTTCCCACTTTCTCTCTGGACTTGCCGATCAGATACAGATAACGCTGACTCTCTCTCTTGTGCAGACAGTTTGAAAACCCTCACCTGGGTGCTCTGCCTTAAATTAGCATTTAATTAGAAAAGATCGATGATGGTAACAAGTCCTGGCTAGCGGCTCTTATCTGTTGAGACAGTTTGATAAAGCTTAGACATGGGTCAGAGTCAGATTATATGCCTTGGAGTTGCTTCAAGAAAAATTTAACTATTCTAAAATGATTATGAAATGAGTAGATAACTTCAGCTTCACAATGCAAATCTAATTAAAAAATAGAGATATTTGGCTCCTCATGGGCAACCTAAGATACAATTTAGGCTTCATCTGTTTATTTAATTTAAAATATTTTTTTGGTGTTTTGTTCGTATGAAAAATAAGTGACAATAAAAAGCGTCTACTTCTACTAGTGGTCTGGCAGAGTCTTTGGGAGAGGTTCGGTGAACTCTAGTCTCTGGATACTTGAGAAGGAGAGATCAAATTTTAAAAATAGTTTACGGTTTTAAAAAAGAAAAATTATTTATATGAAAATTAAGGGTAAATATATCTATAGTTTTTGGGTCAACACACCAAAATTTTTATTTTTCAACAATTTACTCATTGGGTCAATCGAAATGACGATAAAATTTATGTCGTCAAAATTTTTTAACAGTCGTTAGTCTGGGTCAAAACGCACCGTTTCACCTCATTTAAATATTAATTTTTTAATTTAATTTTAAAATTTAAATCTAAAATTTTTTTTTTAAAAAAAGGACATGGATGGGATCACCCCCATAGGGTTTGGCCGGCCACCTCATTTTGCCTGGGGGTGGTTTGGCCACCCCCAGACCGGCCGTCTAGGGGTGGTTCCACCTCCAGGGCCTAAGGGGGTGGTTCGGCCACCCCCAGATCGGCCATATCGGGGTGGCTGAACCACTTCCAGGGCCCAAGGGGGTGATTCAGCCACAACTGTCCTTTTATTTTTTATTTTTTTTTTTAAATTTAAATTTAAAAAATAATATTTTAATGAAGTGAAACTGTGCATTTTGACCCAGACTAACGGCTGTTAAAAAATTTTGACGGCATGAATTTTATTGTCATTTCAATTGACCCAGGGAGTAAATTTTCAAAAAAACAAAAACTTAGGGAGATAACAATTTTGCCGTGTTGACCCAATGACTTTAGATATTAAAATTAAAAGTTTTTTAGTCAACCAAAATTTTTTCGATTTTTGACAACAATTTTTCGTCATACCAAACATCATAAAATAGAGAAGACATTTTAGGGTAAAACAAATTGATTATTTTGGGATTAATTATTCTTCTTACTTTTTATCTAAATATTGTCCCTTTTTTTTTTTTAGGGTGGGAGTGGCGGGAGGGCTTCCTAAACTATAAGATTTTCTTGTTATCATGATATGTGCTTATATCACGTTTTGTTTGTTCGAAAGATTTTTTTTTTTTTTTTAAGTCACACCGAATTTGTTGTTCTATTTGTTATAGAGAGTTCGACCATCCCGATGGCCTCTTGAGTTTCACAGTAGCATGTTTAACGATTATTATTATTATTATTATTATTAATGCAAAGTAGTTTGGGATGGGCCATCCTTAAAAGGTAACTCAATCGGCTAGAACCACGCCTCATGAAGCGGAGATTACTAATTCGAATCACCTTCTTCTCTTTTATGTAGATATGTCAAAAATAAATAAATAAATAAATTGGGATGACCACTTGTAGCATATATATATATATATATATATATATATATAGAGAGAGAGAGAGAGAGAGAGAGAGAAGTAAACAATTTGTATCCTGAGAATTTGATGAGATAAAAAAAACACAAAAAAAAGACAGTACTGTGCTCTGAAATCAGTAAAATAAGCAATGCGAGCACGTGTTGCAGTCGGTTGAAATGTCTGTCATGGACCACACAAAAAATACCTAGTCCTAAATAAAATAGATGCTACTGTTCGTTTGTTTCAAGTTGGTGCAGGCAATTGCAAGGGAAGGTATGTTACGAATTCCCCACTTGTTTTTGTTCAAGTTTAGCGTCGTTAGGGGCTTTGGCTTGTCTCTTAGTCTTATTTATGCACGAATAATGCACCCCTAATACAAGAAGCAGGGGTGGAACCACATTGAGGTGTAGGAGGCTTCAACCCTCTCCTAAAATTTCAAAACTCTCTTAATATATATATATAACCTTCTCAAAATTAATTTTTTTAGCTGCTTCAAAAAGAAAAAATCCTTCTAACCTAAAATTTTAATTTTTCCCATGACAAGATACCAAGCCTTACTCAAGTTAGGGGTAGGACTAAGAATTTTTTATATGGCCACAAACCTGATAAAAAAATTAGTAGTTTAAGGTTAAAGAATCTAATTAACTTGTTTAATTAAAGAGTTAAGTTAAGGTCGACCTATATAGTCTTATATATATACTCATGCATCAACACGACCGGAACTTGACACATGATATTTAGGGTTAGTAATTTTGTATACGACTTGCGAACCCGACAAAATTCAATACAAAATTAACGGCTTACGGTTGATGGATCTGACTCGTTAATTAAATGGGTTGTATTAGATTTGACCTATATAATCTTATACTTATGCCTGATACGACCTGAACCTGACACGTCACATTTAAGGCTAACAATTTTTGATACGGTATGCGAACCCGACATGAACTCAATACAATACAAAATTAGTGGGTCAAGGTTGAGGAGTCTGTCCCATTTAATTAAATAAGTCTTATATATTCATATCTTAATACGACTCAAATACAATATACAAACATGAATTATCACCCCATAGGTACTTTAATTTGGAGACATGGCCAACAAAGTGAATGCAAAAAAATCATTTTCAGAATTCCTAATCACGTCTTTAATTATTAATCAAATTACCTTGTGGGTCATTGTCAAATAGTTCTAAACACAGCATGAAGAGAACCACGTAGTCTAGGCACGAGAGTTTGAAATTTGACGGGCTTTAATTTAATAAAAACATTTCCTGCATGAGCCCGAATATTCTATCAACGTACGTGTACTTCAAATGCATTTACCTAGATTGATCATTCACAACCACTCCCCTACATATCACGGGCATCTTGAGAGTAATCACAGCCGTCCAAGAAATGCTATCTTTGGAAATGGTCAACAGTTCTGATGGATACCCCTCGAACGGAGCATGGGGAAGAAGCAATAAATTTATTTATGCTTAGAATGTATCTCAAAGACAAGCATATATATTTATAGATATATATATATATATATATATATATATATATATATATACTATAATTCATATTTAACTTAATTTAATTACTTCAATTGGTTCACCCTGACCCAGAAAAGGCCAAAACAAAGTAGGAAAGATTGAAGAAAGTACTCACAACTATATTAAATTGTTTCTTTGTTCTCCCTTAATATTTTTTTAAAGGAAGCTAATTGGAACATCAGTCTAACAAATTATTAATATCATAGATTGATATAATTAATAGTGGTCTGTAGACTCTAATCAAAGCACTTTCCGATTGATATTAAGGTCGTCGCATATTAAAAAGGTGTAACAAAATGTGAGTAGTTCATATAGCATAATTAAATAGCTTAAACTTAAAAAATTAAGTTTTTTTAGGTCAAGTTGTGTTTAAACATGCCTATATGATGATTTCACTGAAATACTTCTACAATTGTCAATTTTTCGAATGAGTAGTATCATAACTGATAGTGACATGCAGTGTCGTAAACTGGCACAGGCACATACAAGGGTCGTTGATATTTTTGGGTCTAAACTCGCAGACTTAAACTTTAGAGTAAATGATATCTCGACGGGTTATGTATATAGTCTTAAAAATTAAATTTTAAAATTTTAAAAAAAAAATTAAAAAAAAAGTCAGAATTTCGTTAAGAAAATGATGTGAAGAAGGAAGCATTTGTGAACAATGGCGGGCTGGCTTTTGCTTGTGAAGACTATTAAAATACAGGTTGGTATGAAAGATTCGGCATCAAGCACCCAAGCTGTAAAGTCAACCCCCAACAGCAGCCTGTGTTTTTTCTATTTCTTTATGTTTTTGTATTAATTTTAAATGTGTATGAGAATACGTGAGCCTATTTATGCGGATCTACATCCTTTCAGAATGAAGATGTCTGTCTTTTTCTTCTGCATACCGAACTCCTACTACTTTATTCGTGCGCTTATGATCATTTATGCATGCCACCATGATATCATGTCATGCCATGCTTGACGCCATCATGGCATCATGTAACTCTCACCCTTAATTTCAAGACAACCAATATTTCTTTTCCGAGTATAAATGAGACCAAAATTAATTTTTAAGCTTAAAAAAGTGTGAATATATATATATATTTTAAAAGAAAATTTTAAAAACTGGGGCAGTCCATGCTTAATTCAATGCTTTGCTTTGGTCTAACGTTTTAATTTTGTTTTTATACTGAATGTATGTTTGTTTCAATGAATATGACTGTCGACCCCCCCACTTCCAGCTTCTATTTTTTTTTTTTTTTTAAATTTTTAATTTTAATTTTTAGTATTTAGTTTTTATATATATTTATCGTGGGTAACAGTGTCATATATAATTAAATATCACATGATACACAAACGAAATTCGTTAAAAATTTGGATGAAATTTGATTGTAAGGATCTATTGATTATTTTTGCATACGACAAGGAGCTCTTTGTACATTTTTTTACAACATAAAGCTTATTGCAAACATTTTAACCACGTAAATAAATTCTGCATTTTTTCCAAAATATTATTTAAAGAAAAAAATAATGCCTTATACCACATTTCTATCTCGCAATGCCAAAATGATAATCCCGACCAACCATTGAATCTTATTAAAAAAAAAAAAAAAAATCTAAAAAAAATTTAAGAGCTAATCAACACTACTAATATAGTGGAGAGAGCATCCTGAAGATCGTCTGATGAAATGTAAAGCCTCGAGTCTTCCAAGGATGGCTTTAAAAATTCTATACTGAATAGGGCTCTATTTCCTATGAGGAATTCGCCTTGTTCTGTTCTTATAAATGAGACAATTGCTGTTTCTTCTTTCTGTTGTATCCTATAGTTAGGAGTGTCTACCTACTGATAGGTTACTTGAATCCGTGTAGCTGTATTGCCGTGTTTTGAACTTCAATGCTTTAATGAAATGACTTGTTCGTCCAAAAAGACAAAGAAACGACAGAGATGTTAGTAAGACAAAAAATTCAGTCATGTTTTCTCCTGTCTTCTCAAGACAAATACATTAACACAGAACACTCGTGCAAACACAAAAACAATTTTTACAACATTTTTTCAAAAAAAAGTAATAATACCAAAACACATTAACAAACATATACCCTAACTCCCATTACGTAATTTCAGCACCAAAAATTTACATTGGGTTTTTAAGCACAAAGCCCAAGATCGACCTAGACTTTTTATGGAGCCTAATTTTAAGTCGGCTTTAGTCTATCATTTGTCAAGCTTGAATGCGAGGCCCAGATCACCCTTCATTGGGCGGGACACCCAATATATGAACAGTTCTAAAGTTCAAACTACGCAGGGGAGAGCGAGCAGATCAAGTAGCCAACTGAAAATATTGTTCAATCCATGTAAATAAAAGGTTTTATAATTAATTATGCTTGATTATTGTTTAAGATGGTGATGAGACAAGGGATTGGAGAGATCCAATTCATTGTCCGGATTAAATTTAACATATTTAATTATGTATATACTGCTGCATATTGAATACGTTGTTAGCTCATTTAAAATTTTTAAATATTGACATCATGTACACCGTTAAATACAACAAAACAAATCCTGAACCATAAAATATATTAACAAACAACTCAAAATACAAAATAGTCCCCTCCAAAAAAAAAAAAAAAAAAAAACAGAAAAAAAAAAAAGTAGTTTACATTAAATATTGGGCAACGAACACAAGGCCTTCTAAAACAATCTGAACTGGAGTTGCACAAAAGTATATTTCAAAATACTCGCCGTGATATTGACAAACATACAGGTAACAGTGAGATTAAATGTTTGAATATTAGACCATTCCACAGTTTGACATATATGCCAACATCTGAAGCTTATTTTCCTCAATATGAGAAAGCAATCATGCTTTCTGAAATTCCAGTCTAGATTTCAGATTACAAAACCACGTCAACATATGCCGTTCAAATTGAGCTGTCAAACAATTAAAAAAAATTTCAAAAAAAAAACTTTTGAGTACCTGAAGTTGTGTGCTTCATGTGTCACCTCAAGGTTGCCGAACATCAAGTATCATTAAAAAAAATCTAGATTCTATGTTGGAGCAGAGAAGCTAAACCGAAAGCCAGTCTTCCCACGGTCATGGACATCTTGCTTGAGCATGTAGTAGAAATTACCCTGACAACAACATCAAGCCTCATTAGTTTAGAAACCTAGGTCCGAGTCTTGCTAAAACAAGTAGAAATATAGAAAGCATGAATCAGAGGAGCAGGGGAAGGCATTATTTTCAGGGAACATTGAGGAACTCATGCAAGAATATGCCAATCTATCAGATCACATGGGATCACATCCCAGTTACAATTAAAAAGGAAGCAATACCTGCTTCATAACCCATTAAATAATATCACAGCAGAGTGCAGAGTGCAGAGTTGAGAGATATTTTAGGGAACTTTCAAAGAAGAATGTATAGAAGTTTTCTCTCCACTCACCCCCATTTATCTTTATTTCAATAAATAAATACAGAATACATAGTTGAGAAGCGTAGGGGAAAACTTCAAGGAGCATGACCGCAGGCACGCACATGAATAAATTAGGACTTTCAGATAATGTTAGCATCTATCACATGCTAGTAACCATCCTAACTAAAACAGCTTTTAAGAAATTCCCAATAGGAGATAGTCACTTCAGATTTTGGAAGATAAGTATTCTATTAAATTTGTGGCAAAAGCACCACATTTTGCAACTTAATTTCTTTCCTCAATAGAGATGACAATATCAATTAATTATGAAATTACTTCCAGCACAACCCCCGATCTTGTGTGAACATTGCATTCAGGCAGTACCATGGGTGAAAACCAGAAATCTGAGACAAGTGTCCAGAACACCAAGCACAACATATGAGGATTTCCTTCCTCAATCATATAACACTGACCATATTACACTTGATTGCTTGCTTTAAAATAAAGAAAATCAAAATAGATAACTCACCTCTAGGCGGAAAATTTTGGTGGGGACAACAACCCCGACTCCTACAGAGCTTCGGAATGACTCCAAGAACTTACGAAAAGAGAAATTTTGGAACTCATTCTCTGTTAATTGAGCGAGGTTTCCAGCACCAGCAAAAATGTGTCCATGGACTCCATGTTCTCTTAACCACTTAATTGGAAGGTCAAAAGAAAGGTCTGCAAAAGCAGTAACAGCAAGGTCTCCACCAATAAAATCCCTTCCAGGAAAATCAGAACTCTCATCATTAGATTTATCTCTAATTTGCCTTCGTGGCTCTGTGGGTCCCAGTCCTCTTGTCTTAAATCCCCACACAGTTGTTGGGCCTCCAATAGTGCAAACTGGAGAGAAATCACCACCTAAGAAGAACCTTTCCGGCAGGGGCGAGGGCTTGTCCAAGAATCCACGGCCCCATGGAAATAAAACACCACCAGAGATCCCAAAGTTGAGTGCAGCGTGATAAAACCCAAAAGGGATAGCATATCGAAGATCAAACTCCTGGTAAAGATAGAAAAATTCTATAAGAAATGATACATAGAGAGAACTTGACTAGAATGAAGTTAGATCAGCTTCAAAACTATAATCCTTACGGCGAAAACCACAACAATAAATCAACTAATTGGAATACCATATCATGGGCGTATCTGTGTGTGAGTACATATGACAAACCAAAAGGCAAAGATTTACTGAAATATCCTCTGAGCAGGTAGGCGCTACCTTGCTTCAATGCCGTATATAGTTCATGGAAAGTAGAAGTCTTCAACTAATAGACAAGTAATTGTTGTCTTTTATGTATTCATTTTTATTTCTCATAATTGCATAACCATGAATATAAATAGCTTTGTTGTTTAGAGCAGAAGCAAGATAATCTAATTATACAAGGATTTACCAATTTCACTTCATCTAATTGAGATTTTTTATTTTTAAAAGAGAGTTTTTATTCATCAATTTCTTTATTCTATTCAACAATTTCAATAAAGAGAAATTGGGCTCCCCAAACTCATAAAACTGGAAAGTCCAAATGTAATACTAATCCCCATTAGCAGGATGTGGTCAATTGGATTGTAAGAACCTATTACTCACACTAATTGCATTATAATTCATACAAATTCGTAGGATAGACTCAAAATGGGTCTAACCAGATTGAGAAACTTTAGAGGGATTTTTTGCGGGTTGGAGTTGGTGATGAGTTCAAGTTCCATTTAGTCAGTTGGTTCAAGATTGAGAAATGCTAGAAGTACACAACTTTACCAAGAGATGGGGCCAAAATGATGTGGAGCTCATTCATTAGAGAGGATCAAAACAATTAATTAAAAGAAATGTTGCGAGTACCAATGAATAAGCTCCAAATTATTTTGGTACCCATCACTTGGTAAAAAATTTGGTACCTATAGCATTTATCTTCAAAATTTGTTCTCTGAAATGCTCCAGTGGTTTGGGTGTTAGAAATCTAATTTAGTTTAACTGAGCTTTTTGGGAAAATGGTTATGGTGTTATGCTACAAAGAGGCAGGCTTTGTGGAGATCAATGGTGAAAACCAAATATGATAGCACGAGAGGAGGTTGGTGTTCTAATGAGGTTGTGGGACCCTTCGGGGTGGGGGTGTGGAAATACATAAGAAGGGGTAGGGATTTTTCTCTAGATTTTTCATATGTGAGGTGGGAAACTGGTTGAAGATCAAGTTTTTGCATGATTTGTGGTGTGAGGACCATCCCTCGAAGGCATCTTTTTTGGAATTGTTCAATATTGCTCGTTGTAAGGAGGTTGGGTGGCTGATCATGTGCAATTTTCTAATGGGAATCTTCAATGGAATATATTTTTTTACCAAACCAGTGCTTGATTGGGAGGTAGACTTGGTCACTTCATTCTTTGATCTTTTATATTCTCTTAGGTTGAGACAAGGCGGCAAGGATAAAATTTGTTGGATTCCCTCCAAAAGGTTAATGTTTGAAGAAATATATTTTTATCATGCACTTTGCACTCCCACAGGCTCCCCATTTCCCTATAAGAGCATTTGGAGATATAAGGCCTCTTCGATAGTGCCATTTTTTGTGTGAAAAATAGCACTAGGGAAGATCCTTACTTTAGACAATTTGAGAAAGAGGAACATAATAGTGGTGGATTGGTGTTGTATGTGCAAGAGAAGTGGAGAGAGCATAGATCATCTTCTTCTACATTGTGAAGTTGTGAGAGAATTATGGATTTTGATATTGTCTTTTTGGTGCAGAGTAGGTCAGGCAGTAGGGTTGTTGGCTAGCTGGAGAGATAAGTTGAAAAGCAGTAACATTTTGAAAGTTTGAAGGCTAGCACCTTTGTGCTTAATGTGGTGAATTTGGAGAGAGAACGGAACACGAAGAACTTCAAATATTGCATGATTTCAGTGGCAAAACTAAAGACCATTACGTCCAAATCCCTTTATGCCTGGATGGCGGCGTACAATAGTACTCACTTTTCTGGTTTTACTTAATTTTTGGACTTGTGCTCTTTGTTTCCTCCCAAATTGAGGTCACTCCTGCATACTTCTTGTGTACTAGAGTTGTGCCCCTCTGCACTTTTTATTGAGATTGATTTACTTATCAAAAAAGACTCATTACAATTCACATACCAATTGAGCTACATAAATTAATCAATGATTTTTTAACAGAAAAATTGGCTTGGACAATTGAAGTAGTATAAGGAAAAGCACAGTATCAGTAATGAACCTGTCGCAAAAATCGCAAGCTCCGATGATCTGGTGTGAGGCCACCTACTTGAGTGGTAGAAACAAAAGCATATCCTTTAATAGGCCTCACAGCTGAATTCCTCCTGTCAATCTTAAATGTGTATTTTAAAGATGAAAGCAAACTGTGTCCAAGCTGCCTCCTTACTGACCTGGATGACATTTGTGATGGATCCGTTAAGGCACGCCATCCAAGATTGTATACCAAGTCATGGTACCTGGTGGAAAACAAGCCAAGAGAAAGGCCCAAGAATCGTTCTCTGTAAGAAGAGAACTCTTGCCAATCTTGGGAAAGCAGGGATACTCGTGCCAGCAGAGGAGTTGAAAATCCTCTGAATCTGGGCAGAAACACACCAGCACTAACCTCCGATGTCTGGTTGGGACCATATGCCAAAGAACCATCCCACAGATCCCCATAACCGAACCAGTTTTTATACTTAAGTGAACCTTCGACCGTCCAAGATCTAGCCTACAAAAGCATTATACAAATATAAAAATCATATACATGTAGCATGATAGCAGCCAGCTTAACATTACAATATTGCATAAACTCTCAAGTTTGTTTGTAGTCACTAGTCCATGCAGACAATATTGCATCAAGCTGAAAGTGCATCTCCTTTCATATTTGGCCATATGAGAGTGTACATGCTGATAAATGTAGTCGTGCCTATTTAATTAAGCATTTGTAAGTGAGGCATGCTATGTACACTACATAGGCAACAAAAAAGCCTGCTCCAGCCTCATGGGTAAGGCAAAAAGGTAGTCAAACAAACAATCTTGTGAACAGCCATACAAACACAGAATATTAAGGTAGCTCTCCCTCACCAGTCACCAAACCATATAACTTGTCACTGTAGACCAATTGAGTATGAAGAAATTAAGAAGATCCAGCAATAAAGCGAAGGGCTCACAGGCACACCATTCATAAAAATAAGAAGAAAAAAAAAAGGCTCACACGCACACCAACCAAAATTGCACCTTCCTCCCATCCACAATCCTCAACAAAATAAATCAATCAACAGTATTTGCTACTTTCTGCTGCCCTTCTACATCCCCAGCGAACTCTCTCACCCCCCTTCAAAAAAAAAAAAAAAAGAGAGAAAATAATTAACTTTTTTCTCAATAGAACAACCCAGCCTTCAGGCTCATACAACTTGAATCTATGACAGGTAACGACAAAGTGCGTTCAGGGCTTTGTAACCAGATTGCAGACATAACTCCTAACCTACTCAACAATTCACCTGGCTGGCCCCTAAAAAACACCACACTACGCTGTTAAAGTCAGATTGCCCATAAGCAATAGCAAAGTGCCGACGAAAATATGTAACATTTTGAAATGTGAATGCAATTATGTTATCAGTATATCTACATAGATTCCCAACTTTCAAGCCTAAATTAACATTTTCATCTCTACACTATGCATACATACATCTTTCTACAAATTTTCTTTGCCATCTTCCACCAGTTTCTCAGTAACTAAACATTTTGAAATGTGAATGCAATTATGTGAATGTGAATGTGAATGCAATTATGTTATCAGTATATCTACATAGATTCCCAACTTTGAAGCCTAGATTAACATTTTCATCTCTACACTATGCATACATACATCTTTCTACAAATTTTCTTTGCCATCTTCCACCAGTTTCTCAGCAACTAAACACAGCGCTAACTCATTCATCAGAATAAGGAAAACCCTAACCTTAACACAAACATCAAAACCCTCAAAAACACAGCAAAAGACACCGTACCGTGGTCTTCATGTAAGCCCCAAGGTCACCGGAGAGAGGGCTACTGGTCTCGACAACATCGACGATGACATTCGCGGTCCCGGGAAGCTCCGGCGGGCCCGAATCAAGCGTGACCCTAACGGATTCGAAAATCTCGAGCTGTTGAAGCCTCGCATTGGCAATCCCCGCCGCCTCGAGCAGACCTTGCAATGTGGTGGCTTTCTTCAATCCCTCGAGCTCGGCCTCGATGAGCGAGTCCTTAGTCCGCGTGTTTCCCTTAATCAAAACGTCGTGGACTCGGAGAGGGACCTTCTCGCTCTGCATTCGGCGGAAGAGGTTGTCCATCTTCGACTTATGCGCGCGGATTTGGGACTCTCGGGAGAGAGGCTTCGGCGGCGGTTCTTGCTCCTCTTCGTCGTCGTCGTCTTCTTCTTCGTCCTCCTCTTCGTCATCGACGACATCGTTTTCTTCTTCTTGGACATTTGAGGGGTCTTGGTGTTCTTCTCCGTCGGTGTTAGGGTTTGGCGGGATTTGGGGTTGTTCCTCTTCGGCTGAGTCTGCCATGCCGAGCGATAAAAGGGAGTAGGAGCGGCGGTGGGTGAATTGTATCAAATCGAAGTGACAGTCTTTGGCAGTGCCATGGACAATAAGATCAGTCTGCGTTTCGTTATTTATTTATTTTAGCTTTAATTTTTTTTTACTAATAATGTTATTTAGTACACCGTAACACACAATTTGGACAATATCGTAGTAAAAATCACTCTCTTTTTTTTTAATGTAAAATTAATTTACTTGGTACACTGATATGCAATAAGCTCTTTGTGGGTGTAAAAATGTTAACACAACTCCTTATAGTATGCAAAACTAACAAATAAGTCCTTGATGCAAGGACTTATTTGTTATTTTTATCCCACAAACAGGTTATTGCAAATAACAAATAACATGTGGGGCTTTCATAATATTTTGAGTTAATTATCTTCTTAGTACCTAGGTTTTCACGTTTTTATTTTTTCTCACCTATATTTTAATTTGTATTACATATAGTATCTGACTTATGGGTAAGTACTAATTTAGTACTTATGTCAACCAAACTAACATATTGTCATGGGGTGGTTTCGACCATCCTTAATGGCCAATTTGGAGGTAATCGAATCACTCATAAGGTCCTTAGGAGCGGTTCAACCACTTCCAATAGCCAAAAAAGGGTGGCAGCCACCCTGCAGATGCCATGGGAGTGGTCAAACCACCTTCAAACTGGGCATAGGGGTGGCCAAAACCATCCCCATTACAATTCGTTAGTTTGGCTAACAGAAGTACTAAACTGATATTTACCTATAAGTCATGTATCATCTGTGATACGAATTAAAACCTAAGTGGAAATACCTATAAGTCATGTATCATCTGTGATACGAATTAAAACCTAAGTGAAAATAAAAGAAAAAAAAGAAAAGAAAAAGAGAGTGAAAACATAAGTACTAAAAAGATAATTAACCTTAATATTTTATACAACAAGGAGCTTATTGCAAACACTATAACAATACAAAACGTATCTCATGTATTCTTTTTACAATAGGTGTTACATGTTGTATTATTATTGATGCTTTTGTACCATTTTAACAATTTTCATTAAAATCTTAAATGGAAGTGTGGATGGTGGGTGATTTATCATTTATACTTATCGTGAGAAGTTTTAAACCACTTTTAAAATCTTGGGAAGCGATGCAATAACAATGACTAGTTTTGCACGTTTCATCTAAAAATGAAGAAATGAGCGACGAATACTAATAACTTGTTTGAAATTGCATTAAGAAATTAAATTACTATAATACATTAAAAAACCGTGCAAGATCCCAGTGCACTTCTTTGACTTTTTTGCTTAAAAAAACAAAAAACTTATTTTGCTTTAGAAAAGCAAGATAAGTTTTTTTTTTGTTTTTTTTTTTCTTCTAAAAGGCTATTTTTGATATATATATTTTTTCTTTTATAAATAAAATTTATATTTTTCAACGCCATCATAACCGGACTTTAAATTCAGAAGAGACATAGGCTTTCTCTTTACAGAGTTCTTTAGATTAATTTTAGATTAATTATTCTATATTACCTTTATAACTCAAAAAATCGAGTAAGACGTAGCATTTACAGGTAGAGGGATAATTGGGTTAAACAAGTAATCATATTTAAAACATAATTACAATTATCGTAAACTTGCTAGAGTAAATGTTGAGTGAGAGTCGAGTGAAGTCGTTGTTTCATCTCACATGAGCGATTGTCACGCAAAAGTTAAGCGAAATTTTTTATTCAACATGTTAATCTCCAAATACAAATTTTGAGCGAGTTTTCATAAAATGCGAATTTTGAACGAAATTTCAAACTATACTCAACTCACTAAACTACTATCAATTACAAACTCGAAGGACTAATATTTTGACATTAAGATTTACTAACTTAGTTTTTATCATATTTTATCTTACTTTAAAAGGGATAAATGCTAATTCTATAGAATCCTAATAATCTCATTTGAAAATGATAGTTGAGATTTGAGAAAATTTATATTTGATAGAACACCTCAACATCCCTTTATTTTTATTTTCCGTTTTATCTTTGTTGTCACAATCTTGGCCTTTAAAGAGAAAAAAAGGAAGGAAAATATCATAGCGGTCATGATGATCAGGTCATCTTAATCAATTGTCCCTGTCCCTCCCACGTGTCTATAAACAGAACAAGAAAGGATCCACAAATTGTGTCCGAGCGATCACGCACAAGACATCCCAAAAATTCAAAGCAAACGCCTAGATTTCCCGGAACGCAAATTCAAATTAGGGCCTTGGCTCGAGACCGCCATCACCATCTTCCAACTCTGCTCCAAACTTTTCCATGGCCAACGACCCTAATGACCTCTTCTCCTCCTTAATATCAGACATCAAAACCTACTCTGGCAAAGACCCTCTTCTCCCTTGGCTCCGGTATATCCAATTTCTCTGCTTCTGTGTGTGTGCGTGCGTGTGTGTTCGTTTTATTAATTTGCGTCTCTCTCTTATTTTTTTTGGTTTGGGATTTGTGTTTTTGGCTATAGAGGGATCCGAAAGTTGAAAGAGTCGCTGCCTTCGCAGCTTCTGAACGAGAAGCTCCCCAGGTTTTTGCAGAAGTGCGCGCAGACCTTTGAGTCCGATCGGCGTTACAGAAATGACTTACGCTACCTCCGCGTTTGGTTACAGTTGGTAATCGATAAACCCATCACTCTTTTCATCATCTATGATTTTATATTCTGGGTCCTCCAGTTTCGGTTTAGTTTCGTAGCCGTTGTTTGGTTCCTGCGAAAATGGAAGATTAAATTTGGAATCTGATGGTTAAGTTGTTTTAGTTGCCCAAAATGTAGTTATGTGTTTACATGTGCTTTGTGAGTAGATGGATTTTGTTGATGATCCGAGAGCGCTTTTGAGGACCCTGGAGGTGAATCACATCGGGACAAAACGGTCTTTGTTCTACCTGGCATATGCTCTTTACTACGAGAAGATCAAGAAATTTGAGGAGGCTGAGAAAATGTACCATTTGGGGGTGCAGAAGTAAGTTTTCTCCTACATTTTTAGAGCTTATTGGGGCGTTTGAATGTCCAAAAGAAATCGAATCCTTCCACATTTGTTCATATTGGGTTTGAGTGAACGATTAATTCCTTTATAAAGTAGCTGAATTGAAAAATTAGCGAGTTGATTGGAAATGGTAACCATCATGTTTAACAAAAATGTTCACTTTCAGGTTCTATGCATACAATGTTTCTAAAAAAGGCCCTATGTTCTTGCGATGCTCAATGGTTTCTGTTCCATATGTATGAATTCTGACTATGTTTAGTGCTCTAACGTTTTATATCTTGTTTGCTGTGCTGGAATATTACCCATATGTTTTAGACTATATGCTATAGGAAAATAATTGAAGAGTGTAATTAATATATGGGAGACTGTAATTTATATTTGCAATTGAGAGGCCTTTCAATCAATGTTTCAAAGTCTGTTTTGAAGTGTATCTCGCATACTTTCTTTGTGGGTAGCAGCAATTGCAATGTTTCAAAGTCTAATGGATTGTTGAGCTAATTTTTTATTACTGAAATAGTAACCTTACATTGTATTTGACTAATTTTTGTTGCGAGAATTTTGAACTTGCCAGTGCCACTAGATCATAGTTTAGAAACTCGGTAAACAAACCATTTATCACATATATTTACTCTTATTATTTAATGCGTTGACATAATAATGACCAGTTCAAGTATTTGGATGGTATAGGATACTTTCTTTTTGTTTTTTCGTGAGGCTTGGAAAATACTTGCATTCACCTTCAAATTGACTGCTAAGCAGCCTTGCAGAGCCTATGGATGAGTTGCAGAAATCATATGAGCAGTTCCTTCACCGGATGGAGAGATACAAGAACAAGAGGACCCTGGTAGTGCTTTTTAAGGTTTTGTGTATTGGGCCTGTGTTACTAGTTAGTTAGAGTCCTTGGTTATCTAACTATGATCAGACATCCTGCAGCGCCAGGAAGGAAGAACTGCCAAAGGGTTTTTATCTGGTTGCAGCATCCCTCCCAATGGCAGTATAACTGAAGAAAACAAAGAAAATATATGCAGAGTTGAGGGAAGGTATTTAATGGAATCTAATTATACCGGGGTTTCAGAAAACTCTTGCGACGATAGAACAAGTCAAGATCTGTCCACAAAGAAGGAATCTATTGGAAAGATTGGACCTGGAAGTATCTCTAAGCAACAGGCAACTACCAAAAGAGAGTCAGATGGACAGAGGATGTTTTGCACTGATGATACGGTTGCGGTGAAGTTTGTAGACTCTGTCATTGTTGGAAAGTCTGAAGCTGAAGATGCTTGCCATCATGGGCTGGTTGAGCCTACGATAAATATGAAGGAGGCTATGAATGTCATCAACAGCATGTTTCGAGAACCTATAGAGACAGCTCCAGTTGGTAGGAGATCACGCACAAGCCAACCAAAAGAAGAAGGTTCTTCAATCCTGCAGCATGGTAGAACTGAAAATTGCCTGCCTCAACAAGAACCTTTTGCAATATACGTTGACGATGAAGTAAGTAGTGAAATTGGAGAGAGAAATGAGGAGAAGGATAACCTTGAGCAGAATGATGTTGAAAGTATGACAGAAGGTTCCCTTTCTTCTGCTTCACGTGGAAATGCTTTTGTGTTTCCTAGCCCAAAGGATCTTGCACCTGAGAGCTCGCCGCAACCAAAGTTTAGAGAGGACACAGTTGTTTGTAGGTTTGTTGGGTCAACTATTTTAGATGAGCCGGTCGAAGTTGAAAATGTTTGCCACCATGGCTTAGTAGACCCCACAATCAACTTGAAGGAGGCTATGGATGATATAAATAACATGTTTGGGAAGCCAATGGATTTTGTTAGGACCAAGAGATTGAGAAAGCAGGACAAAGCACCCGAAAGTAAAAAAGAATTTGGTGGGTTTTCAATACTTTCTGATGATGACTTGGAACACCAAGAAGTTCAGCTGCGGTCAAACTTATCTGGAACATCAAGAGAATGTGATCTGTTTGAGCCAACAGTGTTTACAAAGGAGGCCATGGATGACATAAATAAGCTGTTTGGCATGCCATTGGATTTTTAAAAACAGGTAAAGTGCTATAGGTGTTACAAAATTTTGGATTTGTTGTTAACAGCAAAAAAGAAAATCAGTCAGCCATGCTTTTGATCTGGCCCCATGTGTTTGAAAGTGAATTGTTTTAGAGTCCATGGATTTATTTTTCTTAATGAGTTTTCTGTGTGTATTTATGCTGTTTTATCTTCAAATTTCAGCAGAAGCTCATTGTTATCTCAATGATGTGTCCTTTGTATCCCTTGTGTGTTCTACAGCAGTAGTAAATATCATTTTGTAATGCATGCAAAACATTTAAGTTTATTCATTTATTCAATCAAATAGCACACATTGGCAACATATTCCTATCCAAACTGATAGATCAACACTTAATACAAAGATTACTCAAGGACCAAACAGCAATTGTTAGCAATATTAGTTGTGAGGTTTGATAGGGCAATAAGCTGGACGGAAAGCCAAGGGGCCTGCAGCATAGATCACAGCCTCATAGTTCTTTCCAATCAGTTTCTTCTCTTCATAACGAAGAGGAGAGCCGTAGAGTCCATAATTAACATTGGTGGGGTTGCTGCAGTTTACAACAGGAGATGAAAGGAGTTTCACTTTGCACGCTTGGAGGGGATGCTCCAATATAGAGTTACTCATCTTGAATCCCTCCAGTGGTGCATAGAAGTAGCCATTTTCGTTTGCTTCAAAAGCCTCGTAGAAGCTGACTCTTTTTTTGTGGTCCTTGCAGACTACACCTACTTTAGCCGAAGGGATGGGCTTGGCTCCAGTCAAAGACCATGTTCCTACGTGCTCGCAGCTCTGGCAGTAGACAATGCCTTCCACCACCACTTCTGTTTTGTTCTCTGGTGTTTTTGTTGGGACATCTCCAATAGCAGCTATGGAAGGGAAGGCCAAAGGGAGGAGCAGGAGTGAGAAGAGGACTACAAGGTGGCTGCTTCCCATTCTCTTCGATGAGTAATTGTTGCTTAGAGAATAGAGATCACTTTTGTGAGGAAATGCCTGTGTGAAGAGAGATTTTAGAGTTGTATTTATAGTTTGTCCGTGCAACTTTCGGGTGAATTTTGCAAAAAAAATTGATGGACGTGCGCGCTACTAAGCTGCATATCAACGACATTCTTCATAATTGGAAACGTGAACGCCATCTTCTTTTCATGAAAAATTAAGAAGTACGCATGTTTTTTTTGAGAGAGAAAGACCGGCCGGCTACATACAATTAAAAAATACAGAAAAAGAAAGTCGGCCGGCCAGGTTTACAGGGATTGGGATTGGCTGTAATTTCAATTATTATTATTATTATTATTATTATTATTATTATTTTATTCCGTAATTTAATGTTTGAATTGCAGCTTGCTTGACCCCTGTATGAGAGAAGGCTCCAATGGAGTCTATTTATTCTAGTTTCATGATGGGATTTATACTCGATGGTTGTCTCGGATAGTTGTAGACTTGTACGTGTTGTGGGTGGCATGTGTTAGGGAGATTTACAATTTAGTGAGTCTTTCGGTGACACCGTAATATAGCACTTTGAGATATTACTTACTTTAAAAGTTTAAGTTTATGAGTTTGGGCCTAACTCTAACATATTAAACACTCACACATATAACAGCTTTTTAATAAAGAATTCAATATTTTTACATTCACACATGTTTATTCAACAATCTTCCTCTCACGTGTGATTATATCGTTGCATAATTACACTCCCCTTCAAATGAAAGCTTTTTTTTTTTTTTTTTTTTTATCAATCTTATGGATCGTTTCCAAGATTACTTATGTGGGTTTGTCCATGTTATGCACCTTTGCTCTTAGTCTAGGGATTTTCGTTTGTACCTGTGCCATGAAATTTCTCCTTACTTCATGGACCCTCATTTATGCCCGCACCTTGCACTTTTGTCTCTATTTCAGGGACTTTTGATTATGCTCGTGTCATGAACCTTTGCCTTTAATTACTCTAGGGATACTCTATGGACTCTCATCAATACCCACACTTTTGCGTCTTTGCTCATACTCTAAGGACTCTTATTTGTGCATGTGTCACTCCACCATACCGCACACTACAATAGGCTCTAATATTACTTGTTAGGAAAATTTACAACTTAAATAGTTTTCTAATATTACTTGTTAGGGAAATTTACACCTTAAAGAGGTTTTCAGTGAGAGCACAATTGTGACAACTCAGAAAATTAGTGTTATATTGAAAATGCGAATTACCCACATTGAATATGTGGATTATAAAGAAGCTCATGTGTGTTAAGTCCTATGTTAAGACTAGGAAGCTCCCATCATAACTCCACTAAATATTTCAAAGTAATAGCGTATATATGACTAACTTTTTCTTGAGTCATTACAATAATATAGCATGTTGCGACAGCATTCTACTCAAAATATGCATGAGTTTGGGCCATATTGTCCCATTGCACAATTTGTTGAATTACTTGACGGCCACCCTCATTTGGCTAAAGAGGGTAGCTTGAGCCACCTTTGAATTTTTTTAAAAAAAATTTAATTTTTAAATAATGCGTATGAAACGACTGTCTTTATTAGATGTTCATTATTCATATCTCGATGCATATTAAAAATTGAAACTCTCTCTTTCTAGCCCTCTATCACTACCTATACCATAATCACCATAGCTCCATTGTCACCGGCACCTTCACTGTCACTACCAGTCTACCACTATCTTGTTGTCCATATATAAATATTACACGTATTACGTATATGTTTAGACAAAGGGATGGCCAAATCCTTTTTATCATTTTTGCATTACAGCAGTGTAATTTATTCAGGAAACAGAACAGAGTGCCTTATATTTCATATAAATATCCTCAAATCAATCAAAACAGAGCGCCTTAATCACAAGAAAAGAAAAGATCAAACATCGAAAAAAATAGTAATAATCAAGGGTCAAAGGTAATTGGTAATATAGACGTGATTAGGGAACAGGGCAATGATCTGGGCGGAATGCCAAGGGGCCTGCAGCAAAGACAACAGCCTCATAGCTGCTTCCAAACAATCTCTTGTTCTCGTAACGCAACGAGGCGCCATAGAGACCGTAGTTAACGTTGGTAAGGAGGTTGCAGTTTTCAAGAGGAGACGAGACGGGCTTCACATGGCACGACTGAAGAGGATGTTCCAAAAGACATTGGCTCATCGTGAAGCCTTCAAGCTGTGCGTAGAAGTAGCCGTTACTGTCTGTTTCAAACACCTTGTAGTAGCTGACTTGGTCCTTGTAGTTCTTGCAGATGACGCTGACTTTAGCAGACGGGATTGGCTTGGCGCCAGAGAGAGACCATGTTCCAGCGTTCTCACAGCTCTGGCAGTAGACCACGCCTTCAACCACCACGTCAATCTTCTTCTCTGCGTCAGCAGCTATGGTGGCAGCTGGGAAGGCCATGAGCGCTGAGAAGAGGATCAAGAGCTGCCTGCTGAATGCCATTTTCTGAGACTTTAGGAGGGAGAGTGGTTTGAGTTTGGGGTAAAGAGAAATGGGATAGAGTTGTATTTATAGTTTGTTAGGGAAAGATAACATCTTTTGATTCGCCAAGTGCTTTTCTGATGGACGTGGGGGCTACTAATTAAGCTGCATGTCAACGACTTGCACTGCTTGGAAGAGGTATAGATAGACGTGAAGGCCACCCTGTGTTTTGTCAATGTTTTTTTTTCTATGATGGATAAGAGAGTGGAGTCTTCAAAATTTGTGGCCCTCTTATAAGGTCTAGTTCATAAAGGCATTGTATTGAAGCTTGTTTGCATAAGAAATGGACGAATTGAGATTGTCAATAATTATTTGTTCGGATTGCTAGACAGGTAATTGTGAGAAAATTCTCACAGAATTCAGGCAGTTTAGCACCTGTTCGGACAAATGGGCTCATGAGAATCTCTTGCAATTGCTTGCCTGAACAGGTAATTGTTGGAGACCCATTTGCAAACCCTCTATAATGTCATTGCTTAAATGTGCACCAAGTTCGTCAGCAGCTCTTCCATAAAGTCTAAAAAAAATCTAGGATTATCTTGCTGGAGAAAGTAATGCTTATAATATTATTATTATTATTATTATTATTATTATTATTATTATTATTTTTCAATATTAACTGAAATATTAGTAGGTCTTTTGTTATGTTAGACACTGGACGGATGCACGCTCAAAATTTTCCCACATGAGCTAATTGCTAAGCATCCCCACCCAAGACACATGGAGAGAGAGAGAGAGAGAGAGAGAGGAATTTGCAAGACATTGATCGACCAGGGCAGCTCTTAACAAAAAAGAGGATCTTTCCTCAGTTGGACGTAGACTCGGCCCTTGTCTGCTTTCACAGTTTCCCGGCCAAATGTAAAACAACAATATCAAAATAAAAGAAGATTCGCCAAACTTCCCTTTGTAGGAGTTATATACAAATAATTCTTTTTACCCTATGATAAATACAAGCTGTATCAACGTATGGGCAACTTCGATCTTTAGTGCCTCATACAACTACAGAAAATTCCCCTTCATGCTTGCAATTTGAAGTTCAGTATAAGTTTTGTGCCTCAGCTTCCATCCGCCGAAGCAACCTCAAGCTCTGCCCACCAAAGAGGAGAAAGTTTTGGGTTTGCTCCCTCAGGGGTTATTCCAGTTATGGCTCTAAATCTTGCGGAGACTTCTCTCATTGCCGGTCTGTGTTTAGGGTCAGGGTGGACACAAGATTTTATCACTTCACCAATCAGCTCCAGTTGCACCTCTTGGAAGGATGTCAAAGTGGGATCAACTATTTCTCTAAGCGGTTGCTCCCCTCTCAAGAAGTCAGATGCCCAGTCTTCAAGTGAGCTACTATCCACAGAGTAAGGAACCCGACCGGTAACCATTTCAAACAATATCACACCAAAGCTGTAAACATTACTTTCTGGGCCTACTGATGGTGTATGTATATTCCTTAATCCAGCTGATTCTATCTTGGCTGCGACGATCTCATTCCAGAAACTGAACTCTGAGATTTTGGCTGCATAATCTTCAGTGAGGCAGACAGCTGAAGAGTTCAGGTTGTTGTGGGCTATAGGTGGGTTTAGCTGGTGCATATGCTCAAGGCAGTAAGCCATTCCCATTGCAATTCTCAGCCGCATTCTCCAGTCCAAGTGTTCAGCCTCTTTTACTGCAGGGACCATCAAAATTAGATATCTTAGGCAATAATATTAGTAGCTGAATGATAAAAGAGGCTATCATCAAAAACAGCAAATAATTTTCCTTATAATCTTCCATGGTCTGATGATTATGTGGCAACCTCAACCTCCTATGCTAAGACATAAGTTTTCAAAAACTTAATGTTTTGGCAACCTTAACAAAAAAACAAATGAACCCTCTTAACATTGATTGTTTCAAAATATTACCCTATTCTTCTCCTCTAATTTGAGAGGTTGCCACATCATTGGTGCAAGAAGTTTACTTCTGCACATCCATAGCAGATTTCTTTTCACATAAGATACAGAAATTTTATACGAGTACATGACAGTAATTGGAGACAAGGCCAAATGCACCCAATTTTTACCTCTTAAGTTTAACATGCAAAACAAGTTCCTTTTATTTCTTGTTACAGAAGGTTCACATCAACTTCGACAGAAATAAATTGGACTGCCAAGTCATCTTGGGAGTAACCTGAATGGGGCACAGTTACAATATCATGGAGCTCTTGGATATTTAAATTTTATGATGTAGAGATAAATTTAATTCTGTAATGACTGAGACAGCTAAAGAACTTTGATATCATAATTAGTTGAATTTTGAGTACTTAGAATTTAAAAGTGAGTCAGTAACCTTGCAACCACTACTCTTCTTTTTTCTTTTTCTGTTAAGCTCATAAATCCTATATTCAGTAACAAAAAGACCTTTTCAAGAAAACCTCATACTTCTTTTCAAAACATTTAATGGCATCTGAAAACAACTTAAGGAAAAGTAGTTTGCCAGTACTTGGAATAATTTATCAAATATATATGGCCTGTCCAGAAAAATACCAATAATGATAGAAATACTCACTGTGTAAATGCTCAAAGAGTGTTCCATTTGGAGCATATTCAAAAACCATCATTCTGGTGAAAGGCTCATCTTCCTCGCAAAATCCAAGAAGGTTGACAAAATTCTTGTGGTTAACTTTTGATATTGTGTCAATCTGAAACCAGAACCACAGAAACAATTAGGGACTCTAGGACCACATAAAAGCCACAGAGGGTTCAACGCAATTTGTTTGTCAAATACCTTCTTCCTAAAATGTGCTTCTAAACTTATTGACCAATCCTTGGCAGATGTCACAGCAACAGAAGCCACAGCTATTTCGACTCCACTAGACAAGGTCCCTTTGTGAACTATACCAATTGGTGAAGAACCAATGACATTACTGAAATCTTCACAAGCTGTTTCAAGCTCTGATCTCTTGAGCTTTGGCACACCTGTAATGCAAATTCCCAATCATATATATTAGATGATCTCAACCATCCAGTTCAGATTTGGGAGCATTTGACTAGATTGATTTTTCATCTTTCAAAGGATAGCTTCTAACTTATGCACTCATATAAGACTATGCTCCAAAACGAGCTATGCATGGTGTGGTGATGTTGACCATTACAAATGAGATGGTAAAGCAAATGAAACAAATATGTCCAAAATTATATATTTCTTTTCCTCTGCTTTTCTTCCCAGTGAGTAAGAAGACATACCAGTTACAAATGCTTTCTGAAGCTGTCCACTTAATCCTGTCGCCCAAGGTTTTACAGTGGCCACCTTATTGGTTTTACAAAGATATACACCAATGATGGAAATTAGAATGGCACCCCCTATTGCTCCAACCAATATTAAAACCAAACGAATATTTGAATGGGAACCAGAGAGTTTTGGGGAGGAAGGCACTTGAGCAGAATTGGGAGATGGTGAGGAAGAATTAGTTGTGGTAGGAGAAGACTTGGGAGATGGTGAGGAAGAATTAGTTGTGGTAGGAGCAGAATTGGGAGATGGTGAGGAAGAATTAGTTGTGGTAGGAGCAGACTTGGGAGATGGTGAGGAAGAATTAGTTGTGGTAGGAGCAGAATTGGGAGATGGTGAGGAAGAATTAGTTGTGGTAGGAGCAGAATTGGGAGATGGTGAGGAAGAATTAGTTGTAGTAGGAGCAGAATTGGGAGATGATGAGGGAGAATCAGGTGGAGGAGGACCAGCCTTTAGTGCCGGTGGGGATGGAGATGGGATTGGGGGTGGTGGGTCTGCACGTTCACCGCCCGGTCCTGTCCTTTGGAGCAGTCTCCTCTGAACCATGACTTCATTTTGGGCAATGCTCCTAGCAAAGATAAAAGGCAAGCTTTAGATGATATAAGTAGAATTCAGGAACCATGTATAAAATCCCTTAAAAAAAAAGTAAAACTCCCAAAATCATCAAAGGGGGGCCTATTGTTTACAACATCAGTAAACGCAATTTCCAATTTCAAATTTGTGAAAAAAGAAATGTACCCAAGCATTTTACATTTTGGCTCTGGCATTGAAGTAAATTCCATGTGGGATTTCCCAAGGTCATGGGATTTCCCAAGGGGGATTTCCCAAGGTCTACCAGGTTGAGGTATTATATTGAGTTATTGACCCACAAAATAACAGCTTCAAATTGATTGTGGTGGCATACCAAGCAACGCATCTTTTATGGCAAGATGATCCTTTAGCAGCATTAGAAAGCTGATTTTCATCTACTTGAGATTCAGAAAACAACTGAAGTCCATCAATCTCAGGAGATAAGTTACCAAGTTGCTCATTGTTGTCCACTAGACTGCAAGGTGAGCAGGAAAGAAATTTAGCATATGGACAGGGGGGAAACGTATAAAAAAGATGTTCCTTAGTGAAAATTGAACAGTTTAACACCAAACCTACAGGATTGTGAGGGAAAGATTACTGCCAAGTTCAGCTGGGAGTGTTCCGCAGAAGTTATTGTACCCCAAATCCAACTCCTCTAACTCCTTCAGCTCTCCAATCTCTTCAGGAATGATTCCGCTCAAAGAATTATTGCGCAAAATACTGCAGGGAAATGCAAAGTGACAATGATTCACACAAGAGATAAACTTAAAAACTGCAGCGACTATAAATTTTTACACAACTAGGTAATGAACTTATAAATGCTTACATAGATTTTATTTGAACTAGCTTTGCAAGCTCAGGTCCCAGTGTTCCTCCAAGACAAAGGCCTTTCAAGTTCCTGCACATAGAGTATATCAAACCTTTTGAACTGACTAGAGGCAAAAAGCAGAAAACAAACATCATCCTATAAGTATTACTTCCATACAACATGAAACAAAAGGACAGCGTAGCTATTTAAACAACTATATGATATTGACTGACGCATTCCAGTGTCTCTGCTATTAATCAGGATATTTAGGATGAAGATAGAGGAGTTGTAAACTCAATATAAAACACCACCGCCATGGGTTTCTAGATCACAAATTAAGTCTCTTTGGATATCGCTGATTGAACAAGCTAGGGTGCCTTAGGCACATTAAATTACCGGTGTAGTACAATTCTCTAAGAAGATACAGGATAATTAGGAATCCTAATATTTGAATAACTTCTATGACCAGATGAACAAATTGAGCCGAAACAACTTAGTTAATGACTTAAAAGTTAAATTAAAACCATAAGTCAAATCTCAATTGCAAAATAATAACGACCAATTCACGGAAAGCGCAAACTTTTAAAGCTTTCTTGATCTATTTAAAATAAAACTAAATCAAACAATCAGTAACCTCCATTGGTTGCTGAGAAAACCGAGGAAACAAGAAGAAAATAGAGCTTAAAATCTTGCCCTTCATGTCAACTTAAGCTCCCTAATAACTGAAAAAACAAAAAAAAAAAAGAAAAAAAAAAAAGACTCTAAAGTTTTGAATTCTTTCCTTCTTTCCTTCTCCTACCTATTCTCTGAAACCAAACAGATGATAGAATGATAAAAGTCTTCACTTTTTTCCATAAATAAATAAATACTCACAAGGCCACAACTTTTCCATCTGAGCACTCGATCCCGAACCATGAACATGGATCAACGACTCCATCTTCGTCTTTCCAATTGGACAAAGCCCCAAAGGGGTCACTCACCACTCTCTCTCTAAACCTCAGCAGAGCCAAACCTGCGCAGAAAATACCCCATTCATCATTATCCTTCACTTCCCAAGAAACAAACAAGGAACAAGAAAAACCCAGATCCCAGAAACCCCAAATACCGCACCTTCATCGTTGAGACACCAAGTCAAACGCAAACTCATACACAAGAGGCACACCACCATGACGCCTACCAAACGTCCCAGTTTCCATTCCTGGTCCATTCCAATCCTTAACAACGTAAACCCAATCACGAACACGACGCTTCCAACCGAATTTTTCTTCCAGTTTGATCACAAACGGAGTTCAATCGGGGGAAAAATCAAGCTTAGAACTTGTCGAAGAAACCCACGTTGAAAGTCGGTGAAAAATAATACTTAGATATTAAAATCAAAACCATGTTCGCATGGATGCAAGCTAATATAGACCAACTAATTAACGTTTGAAAACGCGTACACTGAAAGTGTAATTTGGTTATTCTATTATCTCCTTGTATGAAAGTTTACTGGAATGATTGGACTGGGTCTAATTTTTCTTTCTAATAACCAAAGCTTACGGCAGAGCCGCCTGGCTGAAAGCGACCTCGTCTTTGAGTCGTGGGGTCCAGCACTGTTAGGACGCGTTTGGCTGTTTCGGATTCTGATAACTTTAGTTTTGGTGACTCGAGTGCCGGCGACTGACTTTGTAAAAATGACACCAGACAAACACAGTCTCTTTCTTTCTTTCTTTCTTTCTCACCGTTTTAGATACTTCCCTTGTTTTTTGTTTGGCTACGGGCTACCGAAGTCTACCCTACGTAAAGAGAAGTGGACTGAGTAAAACAGTGAGCTTCCTCGAAGCTCACACTACATAGAATAATTATTTGGAAATGTATTTCCCACCATCTTTGCAGTCGCCATCTACTACCAATTTATCAACACGTGGAGCTTATCTTACTAATTAAACGATTATTATTCTTCTTATTATTATTTTGTGGATTTAAGTTTATAAGATAATTGATAATTTAACAAAGTATCTTAATAAAGATATAAAGTTAAAATTTTTACTTTATAATTTGATTTAATTTTAATTAAATATTTCACGAGTCTCGCTTATTCAAAATGGTTTAAACTTACAAGTAATAATGAATATTAAAATAGTAATTAACTAATTAAATTCACTATTTTTTTTTATCAATTTAAAGATTAAAACAAATATTTAAGCTCTCATACAAGATGAAATATTAGAAAATTAAAAGCTAGATAATATATTTATAGAAAAATGCTATATACTCGACAACGGGGCGAAACTATAACTTTTAGTTTGAAGGAGGCAAAATTTTTTAAAAAATATTTGGGGGAATAAAATTTAATTTTTAAATGTCTATTTGTTTTTTTTGTTTTTTTTTTTTTTTCGGGGGACCACCTCATAGGGTGGTTCCGCCCATGCTCAAAAGTATTCTCATTCCATCCAATAATTAAGGTTGATATAGAGCATGGTCTCCTAATCTAAAAATTCATTTTCATTCACCAAATACTATGAGATACTATGTTACAAAGTTTTAACTATTTGATTTTTTTATATTTAATAATGATTAATTCAAAAATTATTAGTTAAATAATTATATATATATTTTTATCAATTGATATAGAGCGTGCTCACAAGTATTCTCATTCCATCCACTAATTAAGGTTGATATAGCGAGCGTGGTCTCCTAAACTAAAAATTTATTTTTATTCACCAAATGTTATGAGAAACTAAGCTACAAAGCTTTTAACTATTTGATTTTTTTATATTTAATAATGATTAATTCAAAGATTATTAATTAAATAATTATATTTTTTATCAATTGAAATTTTAAAATGAGTAATAATTTATTTTCTCCATAACAACACTTGGGTATTTTAACGCCAAGAGAACACAAAAAAAGAAAAAAAAGTAGATATGGGTCTGATTATTCCACGAGATGGAGCGTCCTCCCCTTGTAGGATCAGGTGTGGATTTGTTAGGCCTCATTGATTGTGACCAATAAATAATTAAATATAGAAGCAGATACATTGATGACTGTTGGATCCAACGGGAACTTGCAAAGTTGTTGGCGATAATGTTATTGTTACGACATTTGAATAGACTAATGTTATAAGTCTTCTTAAAATTATCTTAGAGTTATTATAAATGTGATGTAACTTTTAAAATTATTCTTAAATTTGGGACGTGATATATTGAATTTTGATCTATTGATGATTTTAAAATGCACATCATATTTAGGATGACTCCAAAAATATTATAAGAAGACTTATATCATTACTCTTGTGAATAATTAGTTGGTTGATTTTAAATTGCCATTAATATTTCATAATTAAGGAGAAACTTCCATCACTTTTCGAGGTTTTGAATTGAGGAATTTGAGATTTCTACGACGATTTTTTGTTACTTCTACGACGTCTCTTGTGTGATTGAGGAATTTTATGAGTCCTCTTAGAATTGTTTTAGGGTCCTCGCAAATGAATTTTAAAATTATCGTTGAATTTGAGATGTGATGTATTGAACTTTGATCTATTCGTGATTTTAAAAGTCACATCACATTTGGAATGATTTCCAGAAAGATTTTAGGAACACTTATAACATTAATGTGAATGATTAGTTGGTTGACTTTAAATTGCCATTAATATTTCATAATTAAGGAGAAACTTCCATCACTTTTCGAGGTTTTGCAATTATAATTTTGAATTATCAAAAAAATTATTGGTCATATTTAATTTTTTTGGGGTTTTTTTTTTTTTTTTTTTTTTTTTAAATTAGGATAAATTTGTATTTTTTATAAACTTTATAAGGGTACAAGAGACATTTTCCTTGTTTACCGTTTGATTTAACCATAACCCTCAACAGTATTTGTGAAATTAAAAAAGGTTAAAACATTGTTTTCCAACATTGAAATTTTGAAAATTCAAGATTAGAATTGCAAAACTCATGATACTTCAACTTCAAGGGATTAGTGAAATTTTTCCTAATATTAAATATTTGATTTAATGTAGACCGATGTAAATGCATTAAAGAACGTTGATAATAAAACATTATAGTTAAAAGTTTTCTTTCAAATTAAATTGGAGAAGTTTTTTGTTACTCAATCTATTAAATTGATGTGTATCAAAAATACATGTAAGAATCACATGCTCTATTAAAAATGAGTAATGCTAAAAACCATACATTTGTCTCACTATGATGATGTAGTGGTTCAATTAAATTTTGAAAAGGATTGTAATTGCTTGATTTTAAAATTTTCAATACAAAATTAGATAGTTGTGGTTGGAGGGCTTAACCTATATAATTAAATGGGTCGGATTAGAGTTGACCTATATAATTTCATATATATGCAAGAGCGGAACTAGAACATTCAGTTTGGGGGGTAAAATTAAAAATAAATAAATAAAAAAAAAATTGGGACCACCCTATTGGCTTGGAGGGGGGCTCCCCCAAGCCAAAGAGTGGTTCCACCCCTATACTTATATTTTGACACGACTCGAACTCGACTCTAACGCTAACTTTGAATGCTATTATATTCTTGTTTCAGCTGAGTGCAATTTGAATCGATTCCCTAAAGAAAAGTTCAATGTGTTATTTTATATATCATTTTAGGACAAGTGATGGAGATATCATAACACATCTTCCTTCCTTTTTTTTCTTTTTTTTTCCTCTCAAAAAATGAAGAAAGAAAAAAAAGAAAATCAAATAATTTAAATCAAGTCATAAGGCAAAGCTATTGGTCGTGAACAATTTAACGTCTTGAATGGGAGATGTAGATACAAAAGACGAGTCGAATAAAGATAGATTGTCTTCTTTTGCTTGCAACGTTTTGGTCTTGATTTTGCCAAGTCATATCCTACTTTAAACCTTGGATTTATATTGCCAAGTCGACATCTCCAATGAGCGGATGATTATTATTAAATTTGATTTTTTAATAAATATTTATTGTCTAAATTCTCAATAAAACCTATTTATCTAAATTGGTGGACAATATAATAAAATGATTTGAATTTGTAATACCTCAATGAGGTCTTTAAAGATAATTCTATTCATAGCAAAATACAAGATATACGTTTCGCTTTGAAATACAATAACAAACAGTAAATACAAATTTCGAACGTAACAAGTAAATCAATATTAGATAAGATATTATCTAATATTGCATTTTACTTGATCTTCAGCTTTATCTCTGTTTGGTTCATCTTGTGTATACAAGTCTGAGGAGATTATTCCAATAGGCGAATTGTCCGAAATTTGATTCTTTTATAATTACTTTGGAAATTTGAATGATTAAATTATTTGAATAATTTCTATCGTAAAGGGACAATTAAGCTTAATATTCTATCACATATTTATTTGTTACGTTGGTGGACTCTCAATATTTTAATGTTTCGTGGAATAATTCCAATCATCTAGATATCATAATTTCATAATCTTTTCGATAATTGAACGACCGACCTAACCCACCTTGTTGACCACATGGTTCTCACCTTGTTCTCGCCGCAAGCCGGGGGAGGTTCACCTGCTTGTTCATCGTTAGAGTCTCTAGTACGTCTTTTTTTTTTTTTTTTTTAACAAAAAAAAAAAAAATTACTTATGGCATTTAGTAAACAAAATGACTATTTTATTAAAAAAATAAATAATTATTATTGAGAATAATAAAAATTGGAATGAAATAATTATTTTCATTCCTTAATTTAGTTGTAATAATGAAATAGATCATCCAATATATATATAAAACTAAATTTCTTAAGCCATCCATATAATACAATTATAATTTACATTTTCAAGGACATTTTATTTATTTTTTAAATATAAAAAATGTTATATATATATATATACATCATATATACCACATGTATTCTCACAATAAGAAATAGTTATTCCTCAAAAAAAAAAAAAATAATAATAATAATAATAATAAAGGTCCTATTCCACATATTTAAACGTACCCTTATTTTTTTTTCTCGATTTTGACAGTCAGACAAAACCTGGCCACCCTTCATTGTAGAGATAATGAAACATCATTTTATTCAATGGGCGCGAAAATTCTATTCATTTAGTTGTGTGCTTAGACAAGGACAGATAGCTTTCTTTAGTCCACCGAACAGAAGATAAGATAAGATAAGATAAACGAAAAGTAAAAGTGATATGCATCTCAAATTTTTTTTTTTTAAAATTAGTTTTTAAATGATGTGTCACCATCTTATGAAATTTATTATTTTAGGAAGTGTGTCACCAGCTCATAAGATTATGACATATCATTTTAGAACAAACTTTTGGGAATCAAATTTGGGAAGTGTAACATTTCTCTAAGATAAGAGCAGCTTGCTGAAGAACAATGTTATATTCGTTTATTTTATTTTCTTTTTTACTCTTAAAATTAACGTGACTCTTAAAATTACTATTAAATTTTGAATGAATTACTATTAAATTTTAATCTAATGGTAATTTTAAAAGTCACATCAACGCTATAAAATAAAAAGAAAATAAGAAATGAACCCAGAATTTTATGTTCTTTCTATTTGTTTGTGAAGCATGGTGTAGGCCTTGTTCAAATGCACTATATTGGTACAATAAATTTACGATAAGTCCACTCAAACACATCAAACTGTATGAAAAAATAATCATACCGCCTTCAGCTTGCGCTTGCAAACATTACTAAAAAGTCTTTTTTAAAAAGGGTATGCTTCCCCAAATGTTAGGTAACATATATGTATATATTTTTTCTCAAAATATCTTACCGACTTAAGCATCGGACGCTTCCCCTATTTTTCATGACCGACAATTTCCAACGACTATTTCTCTCGTTTTGCAGGAGCTTTGTCGCCCATACGACTTTCTGAAAAATTGCTTCAACGCAATATAAAAACACTATAATCTAGAAATTGGACAACTTAATCTACGACGAAATAGGATCCTTTAAAGAAGAGTTATTTTAGAATTTAAATTTTATTTTGTTACATCAATATATATATATATATATACCTTAAAATAAATTATTGACCTTACCCTCTACCATTGCCGGAAGTTAACGGCACATTCTTCTAGCTTTATACGTGGAGAGATGAATATTTCCTTTAAGGTGGGATGACTTCGTGAGGTTTGCTCAGAAGGATGGAGGCCTTAATATTCAAATATTTGATTTACGAATTATTTTTTCCAAGTTTGAAAAATTCCAATAATGTTGGCTATCATTCCATCTAATCTTCATTTTTTTTTATTTTTTATTTTTACTGTGGGTTGGCTTCGAATAATCAAATGTTTTTTTTGCAGAATAATCCAATTATCTTAAAATTCCACAAACGGCGCCCGCACGCTTATTCAACTTCTTAAACCACATATAATTCTTACATGGTCGTCTTTTATATATCTGTGCCCACCTAATCACCATCTGTTAGCCACGTGATCATCGCCACCTCGGCATATCCACTCGCGTTGACTTCTTGCTGCTTGCGCAAATTTCTTCTCCTGCACCTCTTTTGTCAGAAATGGGCTTTACTGTACTATTTTCATCCACATGGAGATCAAATATTTCGTGTTATTTTTTATTTTTAATTTAATGATGTATATGGTACCAAAAAATTGAAGTGATCCCGTGCGATCTCATACTCGGCCATCATTAAGTCGGATTTGAGCTAGAATTGCCTGCGACTCTCTCTCTAAGAAAAAAATAAATAAATTTTTGTTTGCATTATTAGTGGCGGAGAATAGGGTTTTTCTTTTTTCTGCCTAGTTAACAGAGGCTGAAAAGCGGATTTCTCTTAAAAATGGAGAGAATTCAGATTGAATAAGTTAGAATTTAATTAATTGACCTACTAAATAACAAATAAGAGAGAGCTAGGTGGGGTTTGAAGACTTTTTCGGCTTATGTTAGCAAAAGTTGAAACTTAGGGGGTATGTTCACAGTTAACCCACAAGCTACCAACAAATCATATATAGTCCACAATATGGTTGGGAGGGACGAGTTACTTTACTTGTAGTACAATTGTTTATGCAATTCAATTAATTTTAGATTCGTAGGAATTCTAATTGATGTGCAAGCTACCCCCAACTTCTCTCTACTCACTTAATTTTTCTTTTGTATACTTAATATTGAATATGTTAAAAAATCAGTTGTTGCAAAAGCTTAAGGTAAAAAAAAAAAAAATGAATTTAATTATTTAATTAATGTTTTGATGCTACTTTTAGATAAACGATAGAATCATGTTTAAAATTTAAGACTTTTGTTTTAGTATCATGTTAAATCACCAGTTATCACAAAAACTTAAATTGATAAAAAAAAAAAAACTTAATTATTTAGTTAAAGCTTTAATAAAATTAGCAAAAATCCATGGTACAAAGCTATAATATTGGCCAATTAATCATCTTTTTATAAATACATGCCTATGAAGCCCATATGTGCCCGAACATCTCCTTCTCTTATACTCATAAAAAGAGGGAGGAGCGGAATTTTTCTTTAAACTGGGTTGATTTTTTTTTTTTTTTTTTTTTTTTTAATTTAGTTTATAAAATTGTCATAGGTCTATTAACACGTAAAAAATACATGTTTTTTAATTTTTAATAGAAATTTTTTCAACTCTTCAATATTTTTATTATTATTATTATTATTATTATTTTGGGTAAAACTCACACAAATCCAACAAAACCCACCTGGTTTTGGTTCTGGCCAGACCATCATTTGTACCTTTGAAGCAATTCCAGAAATGGGCTTGATGGGCTTTATCTTTAGCGTACAAGTTTTATAACAAAATGAGGTAATGCTGTCCAGACTCCACGCTGCGCACATCGTGTACCGTACTTCACTCAAAAAAGTGTTATCCAGGTAATTACGATTCGATCCTTTATGTATAATGTGCATCAGGATCCTCCTGATTTCATTGAAAAGTTCAAGATTCATTTAATAATCTAGGTTAAATTTTAGAGATTTAATGTCATATATGTTGCCGAACAATGAATATATTGTCACGTAATTTAACATTTTTAAATGATATACTATCATATGTATCCTTAAATACTACAAAATATAATTTAGACAATTATATAAAAAAATTTTCATTTCACGTGAAATTGAGAAAATCCTACTCTACACATTAGGGGTATCAAGTTGTTGATACAATGATTGCACGCGAGTCACGAGAAGAAGGCTGTAGAAAAAAAAAAATAATTAAAAAGGTTTACCAAAGATCTGATATAACAACCTACGATGATTAGGTCAAAATGGGTAAATAAAAAGGAAAGCCAAAAAGGTAAAATGAGAATGTGGCAAATAATTGCACACCTGATGAAGGGCCTTGCCCTCTTTACATAGGCCAGTCATTCTGACCTCATTCGTTTAGGGTTTTTGGAGTCTCCCATTAGAATTTTGTTAAGAACCCATTAGGTTGACACATGACCCATTAGAGGTATCCAACAAGAATATGTATACTATTAAGTTTAATAAATTAAATTGAAAGAAGTTCCATCCAATTAAGAAAAAAACTTTGTCAATTAATATATCCTCGGCAACATCTTCAATTGATCTTGAAATCATGAAGATGACAACTATTTCCAACTGGACATACAATTACAAATCACATTTGCCGACTACATATAAAAGCATAATATTGTCTGTAGCGAAATGAGCTGTCCATTAATATTAGTTTAGATACAGTTAGCTCCCGTGATGTCTAATTTAACATAACAGTAAGCAACTCTATTGCTTAAAAACACCAAAAGAAGCTTATTTATTTCTTGGGGGTGCGCTGGAGCACGGAAGAACAAGAAGGACACCTGATCAGACCGTTCACATTGCAGACCGTGCAGCTCCTGAACCCGATTTTCTCTATGTACAACTTGTGGCTCCCATCACACCGTTCACATACAATGAATCTAAGTCCTCCACATAGATCACATGCATTCGGGTCGACCACCGGCAACCGCGCTATCAATTTCTTCAACTCCCCACTCTCATGCAGCTGTCTGATCTCCTCGGCCCCACCAATGTATCTCCCACCAATGAAAACTATTGGTAGGCTAAAATTCTTACACCCTATGATCTCCTGCAGCTCGTCTAAGAACTGGCCGTCCATCGATACATCTCGTTCGTCCATCGGGATGCGGAAGCCTCGGAGAATCGATCTGGCGGCTCTGCAGTCCTCGAAGGTCTTGCGTATGACGCGGAGGCTCGTGAAGTAGAGCACGATGCGCTGATCAGCGCCGGGGAGTGTGATGGACGGTTGTGATGAGTGGGAAGGGGATGGTGGCGGAGTTGCATTGCGGCGGGCCCATGCGCGGAGGACTGAGGCGGAGACCCGGACCCGGTGGAAAATGGAGGGCGACTTTGGGGATTTGGGTTCGGGTTCGGGTTTGGATTCTTCGTCACAGAGGGTTTGGATGTCTTTGAAGGATGAGCAAGAGAAATTTAGTGGGCGTGGCTTTGATGTGGTGCGGACCCTGCTTGGTGATTTTAACCATGGCGCCCACATGAGAGAGATCGAGAGAGAAGATAGGGGCCGGGAGAGCTAGGGTTAGGAGAGAGACAAGAAGGGGCAAGAAAAGAAGGATGTGTTTATTAGTTGCTGGTTGGGGTTATAAGTTATAATAAATAGGGGTTCTTTAAGGAAAGGATAAAGAGAGATCCTAACTAAGCAAGTGATGTCAAGTATTCTTCTAGGCGGGAACGAGATGTTTTAAATATGGTAAATGGTTAAATGACTACTATAAGTTTTTTATTTGTTTTATATGATAATTATTGGCCAGGGATTACGTCAAAGATGGGGAAACCTACGGTGTAAATGATATTCCTCGTGGATAAAGTTATTGTACACTGAAATTTTCAAATATTTTATATATATATATAAGACTCACATGCTTACAGGTTAATTTAATAGACTAAATTGAAAAAAATTCTTCTTATATAATTGGAAAAAAACTTCCTCCATTGCCATTGGCTTGTAAAATTATAACACAATGGTACAACTTACCAAGAGTGGGCGGACCAGATCTCGATTTCTAGCAATTTAAATAACAAATATGAGAGAGTTTTTATGGAGTTTACCTGCCCAAACAAGTGGGTAGGCAGCCCAAAGTTTTGCTAAGACCGATACATTCCATATTAGCTCTCTAACATTTATTTATCCAAATCATTAGCCATCCAAATAACAAAATTGCTAATATCTCTATTATCAAAAACATTCTGTTGTAAATGTTACGTTTATACTTGGTCAAACCACGTGCATGCACATAAGGTATGATAATTAAAATAACAGTTACATGTGGGATTGTGAGTTGTTCGCGACTCGCGAGTGCAAAAACAAGGTGGCAAGCAGAACTTTTAATGTATCTTCTAATGATCTCCACCACTTGTCCCCAGTTTTGTTTTGCTCCTATTTTATGTGTTTTGTCCTTTCTAGTCATTCAAAACATCCTTTGGCTAAAAACAACACTCCTACAAATCTACAATAAAAAATTAAGAATCCTAAATGAGTCAAGGGGATCTTTCTTATCAGGTTTTCACTCAACTGCCATGATCGGTCGTGCATTTGAATTCAAAAACATGCTTCAAAGTAGGAATAAGAAATCTCTGATTACCCAACAACAGCCAGAACTACAAATAAACTGTTGGGAAGAATAGCGATCAGTGTCAAGTTTACAGTGCAACAAAGATGATAGTACTAAAATTCAATCTGACCCATAAATCACGAAGGTATATATATAGTATATATAAACCATATAGAAACAGGGGTGACCCCCCTTCTTTTAACCTACCTTTTCTACTTCTTTGATCTACACAAAGTTCTTCAATTCCAGTATTTGTTAGTGCTACATTAGCTGCAACAAGAAAAGATCATAAACTGGTAAGCTAAAGACAGAAATCAGAGAAGAAAACTCTGAATTTGGGGTGCTCACATCTGTCACATCTTTGCTCCTCTAGAGATGAGAATGTCCGCATAAGGCACCATCTGTTCAACTCTTAGCATATCGCTAGAAGCTAGAACTACATGATATCAAATACACAGTTACTATAGTTTCTTGTTAGTTGATTTTTATTTTTATTTTTGCAAAATGTGATCTGATTTAGAACAGTCAAAATCACCAGAGTCATAGTCGTACTATAGTATGCAGTGGAAGTACTAGTAGCATGGATAGATGTGTACCACAAGTCTGATAAAAGAGCAGGGCTGCTCCTTTCCTATTCATTCCAGCTGCGAGGTTGTTCAGGGATTCTACTTGAGGGGCTCCCGGTGTGTTAAAATGTGCTTTCATTTGCCTGTAGGCATTTTTAGTACAAGGAACATGCTTAAGTTAACTATAAACTCAAAGTGACTCCTGGATTGGAGAATTCAACAGATGTCAAAGAGAATTATACATTCGAATAGAATCAGTAATCTGGTCAAAAGGATGGTTGATTTTTTCGTGTTGGGTTTGTGTGACTCCAGTTTCCACTAATAGTTCTGCAACAAAGAAGTTCAATAAGGTCAAGTAAAATGTTCAAGTAGATGGAGAAACTACTCCGAAAGCTATATTTGATACAACAATTGAGAAGGATGCTAGGTTATATACCTTGATCAGGTGTTAGACCTTTTTCAGACAGCCTTGCTAACTTAAATTTTGGATCAGAGTGCTTCCATGTATGCTCCTCAGCTACTGGTTCAAGGCCACCACTGCTGTGTCTAGAGGAAGAATAGGGCTTTTTCCTGTTGGATCTGTCAGCAGTCAATACTTCAACAATCAAAATCAATCACAATGTTTTTGAATGTAGCAGAAAACTCTTCTTGGCCCTTACATGTGCAATATATGGTCACTACTTAAGGCTGAAGTAACAATTAATGCAACATTCTTTTTACCTTACGGACTTGGTATTTATATATATTTTATAAGTAAATAAAGGATTTGGTCAAATATATATATTCTACAAACCTTCCTGAATTGACTTCTGAATTATGTGAGAACACACCTTGTCCAGATGCTGAGTTAGGAATGGATCTTACATCGTCTACAGCAATTTACAGGACACAAAAAGTTGATGTAGAGTATCCTCACAATCATTTGGTGACATCAAGACTTTTCCAGAAAAGTGAGAAATACAAACTGTTAAACAAAGATGCGTTATACCAGAATTTCCAGGTGTGACCAACAGATTCACCTCAGCTAACCCGGTCCCATTGTTCATAAGGTTGGCTCTTAGTTCCTCCATTAGGATTTCAGTTGGTATGTCATTGTTGACAACATTTGCCCGTTGCTTCTCTATTGAAACTCCCAGTGACTGGGAGCCGACTCCGCTATGAAAATCTTCAAAAGGCTTCACATTTTAATAAAATCTTCAGACATAGACTAAGCTGTTATCCTGGAAGATATTAGAGTAAACCAACAGATTGGTTGAGTGGCTTACAAATCCCATTGGGTCTGGATAATGTACTCTCTCTGGCGGTGATGACAATGATGGTTCTGGGGGCAGGGGTGAAGAGGTCTTTTCTGCATGCGGAAGTACTACTTATCTCTCTTTCCTATATTTATTTTCATGAGGAAATTATCAAAAGAAGCAATGAGTAATACTGACCAGAAGGTGAGTCATGCGGAGGTTGGATGCTTTTCATCCATAGCTCCAGAAGAGGTGGTGGATAATAGACTGCTCTACTTCCATTTACAAATAGATCACCAATTAGTACAATAGGTGGCAGGTTCATGAGGTTAACTATCTTCATGGTAGACATAATCTCTGTGTGCTGCAACAAAGAGCACAAAAACTTGTATTCTATTGCTTGAAGACAGATACTTGCTATCTCTATATTATAAAAAATCTGTAATCTTTGTACGCCATTCTTTAAAATATCGACGTTTCAGATTAACGTCCAAGATAATTCTTAAATACAAGTCTTACTGTCCAAGTATGCTAAACTCAACAATTAATTGGTAGTCAGTACATTCTAAAACCTATCGAATTCACATCGCATTTTACCCAGAAGCTAAAAAGTATGCTTTAAGCATGACATAACATTAGTGGTCAAACTTGATCCATATCTGCACCATATAGAATAGAATAAATTGAAGGATTCATATTAAGAATCAGGGACAAACCTTTCTCTTTCTTCCCCTTCTGGAGGCAATATCTGAGGCATTTTGAAGCCAAGACTGGTATACATGACCAGGAATCATGGTTTGCTCATAATCCATGATAGAGGCTGCTGGTATTCGTGTTTTCCTTTTTTTGGGTCTTGGCCTCTCTTGATCCTGCTTCATCAAACTTTCTTGGTTGGTTAAGTTTGTATTGTTTCCTTTGTTATATTCTTCACATGATATTTTTTGGGGTAACATAATTAATGGTAAATTATGCTACCTGTCTAGCTTCCTTGTATCCATCAGATTTCTGATTGACCTGGTGATCTGGATGTTGGTAATGAAATTCATCAGCTGCAGAAGGGCTTGGAGGTTAGCAAGCACAGCCAGGTTTATAGATTTCTTTTTGAGGGGACAAATTAAGATAAACAGACCTACATGTTCACATAATAATCTAAGGCCTTTGCCAACATGCCTAGGTTCAATATTTCTTAGTTAGTTGAAAAGTGTAAGAAGAAAGACGAACACATTAAATGAGAGGTACTAATACACCCTGTCAATAGACCTGAGAAAAGCTTAACAATTAGTCTACAGTAAACATTCAAGGTAACAACTAATAAAAAACAAATCCAAGTTAACATTCAAGAAAACTTGCCAGGTTTACCATGTCAAAAGATCATCTCAAGAAAACCCGGAATGCTTGCTTTTGTCTTTCCCTGCTAATTGCATTCTAAAATGTCTGATACTTTTCACAAGATCACATTCTAGAGAAGCATCACGGGCTTCTCATTTGTGCGTGTGTGGGGTTGTACTTATTGGTGAGCTGCACAGAAAGCATTTTCACCATAACTTGTTTTTCTTACTCTCTTGTTTACGCTTTCAATGCTCGAAATGTTAACAGTTAAAAGTGAACATAATTTGTCCTATCATAGCCAAGCATTTTATTTTATCAATTCATTTAACAAACAAAACCTGTGATAGATTGTAGCTGTAGAAAAAGCAACACAAAAACATAACATATCTGGCTCAGCAATATGGACTGTATCTGTGAATGATGGTTGAGGAAACGAATTAATATCTGCAAATTATAAATTTAAGTTCACTTATGCCACCTCCCTCAACCAAAACCCAATGTTTTACTTAACGTTAATTTTCACAAGTAGGGAATATATAGAAGTGACTTGTGGAGTGAAAGTGAAGAGGAGTTGAAGTGAATGTTTAGGCAGTGCTGGATTCATAATTCATAGTCCTTTACATTCTAGGAATAGAAACAAAAATTTTGCCTTATGTAAGCTGAGTTGTAAGCATTAAAAAAGGGGTCATGATGCTGACCTCTTTGAGGTTCATCTTGTAGAGGTGGGGAGGGTACAAGTGTCGTTGGGATTTGTGTATGCTCTCCTGAAGTGAAGTTCAGCTCAGTCTCCCCATCCCCTTCAATATCAAATCTGCATATGGTCCAAAATGGGCAGTGTATAAGAATATAATTTAACACAGAGGATTATCAAAATACATTGCAGATCTGATTAGAGGAATGAACGGGTATGGGTTTGTTTCATGCAAATTCTTTGAATGCTTAATGACTGGTATTTCAAATTCTAGTGTGCATTATATATATTTTTAGCCATCAAAACGATGTCCTGACAATCCTTCAGTATAGAATAACAAAAAATATGTGCAACCTAAATTTATAATGCATCACGATAATGGATTTAACCTTTCAAAGCGATTGTATTGATCTGCATTAGCTTGGTAAGAATCAAAACGTTCGAATAAGGTGATATTGTCGGCAAAAGCTGAGCAAAAGAGTAACAGATATTAGCAGAAGGGAATATTAACATACTTGACATTACATATATGGCCCCAAATTAAAACTAAGAAGGAGGCAGATTAAAGGAATAAAACAAAACCTTGATGCAATTTGTGGTATTGATCTTCCTCCCCAGCATTATCATTAATAAAAGGTTCATCCACACTATCTAGTCGCTGCAAACATGGAAAGTTAACTCCATGAGTAATTTTGGAGGATATTTCATTGAGTCTAATTTCTGGTTATATAACTGTGAAGATGTCAGGACCACTACCACCTTACAGCCTATACATAGGGTTTGGTCCCAATTGGTAAACTGTAGTGACTTATGCAATCCTCTTCCTAATAGGACTCTTTTACACTATTCCATTGACAATTTTCATAAGAACATTTTCGCGTGAACATGACATAGAAAATACATCTCATGCCTGTTAATTGGAGGAAAGGGGCAGTAAATTGATTGGCCAAGTAAGAGGGGAGTTACTTCTCTCCACTGGGTATGTGACGCCAAACCATGCCACATCAATTTGAAGGCAAATCACCATCACATAGTGACGATTAGCAAAACTAGAAAAGCAGAATAGTTTTGAATTTTGTGCATTAGGCATTATTGTGAATACGATACCCTTTTTCTTCCCATGATTGTAGACTGGAAGAAGTAAGAAATTATAGGCCAGCTACCACAGCTCCACACAAAGCTGATCAGATACTAAGCTACAATATTAGAGAAAAACATTAAGTTACAAACCTATGAAAGCATGATTGTTTGTTTTGTGGCAACGATACATTAATTCACTTAGTGTGGAACTGTGGAAGGAGGTGCAACTTCCACATCAATGCGTGCTCGGTGCCTGAATTACCTGAGGTCATTAGACCCATCTTCCAAATCGTAAACAAACAGTGCACATATGTTTATCTATTTGAAAAAGGAAAAGACCTTCTATAGCTGATGGTCGACTCGGTAAATTGGTCAAACATATACCAGTCAGGGTGAAAATTCACTGTCGGATCCTTAACCTTATGCCATGCAGAGGTGGTGAAGACACATTCATCGAAAAAAAAAAAAAATAAAAAATAAAAAAGTGCAGAAGTGAGAAGACACTATATACTTTCTCTTCTCTTCACTCAAATTCTTCGAAATGACATAACTAACCCTAATGGGACTTCATAAAAGCTGATGATGATGAACCAATCATGCATAAATAAAGGTGTCTTGTTTCGTTTACCATGGCAAAATAGGCGGTTTGTTGGAAGCCCATGGTGGCGGTGGCGGTGGTGCTGGAAAAATGAAGGGAGTGCTCAATGTCTCCGACATCTGTCTCTTGGTTCTCAGGCAGCGTCACAGCTTCTTTCCTGCAAACACGGAGACACACCAAACGACCGTAATTAAATAAATCCACTAAAATTGACCTTCCTACCCTTCCCTGCCCCCCACGTCTCTCTCGTTTGCAAATACGGCGCCGTATTGAACTACGCTAATCTACTCTTTTCCCTGAGCTTGGTGGCACTGTCCTGTACATATGCTTGTGAAGCATCATCAAAGAGAGAAAAGAGTGAAAAAACCAAAGAGAAACACTATGACTGACTTGGCATGAGATTTTCCTTTGGGGAGGACAGTGGGGTCTGGAGCAGCTTTCACCTTCCATGCTTCGTTTATTTCAACCTGGGAACAACCATAATTTAAGCGAAAAAACAATTAAAAAATTAAAGAAAGAGGGGTGGGGGGGTGTGAAAAGTAGACTTGAAAGTCCATGTGAGTACCAGAAGACGGGAAACATCATCTGTGATGCAAAACAGAGTACATGAAAATGCATTAGATATAATGGTTCTTCAGAAATTTAGTGGAATTGAGGTTTGAAATGAAAATGAAATAAGAGTTTAAAGAAGATTACCGTAGAGGAGCTTGACTTTTCGCTCGTAGACAATCACAACCCCACCTAAAAACCGCGTAGAGGAGAGGGTGTCTCTGAGTGTATGGAAACAGGGACTGAAATTGAAGGAAAAACAGAGAGAGAGAGCGGATGATTACCCATGAGAATTCCGGAGAGCCTGAGAGCCATAGGAACTGATGGATTCAAAATCTCTTCACTGTCATAATAGATTGAAAAATGATTGGTAACTGCAAGAAAAAATTACGAAAATAATTTCTCAAAAAAAAAATTACGAAAATAATACTAGTAAATAATAACCAGATCTTGATGATGTTGAGCTTATCAAGCTTTCTCCGGTTGATCTTCGCGTGCAAAGTTGCAGCCATCCTTCATAAATGAGAGACGCGCACACAACGTAAATACTAAAGAAATCTCTGCGCCACAATCACCTAAATCTAATTCATGTAGTTTTGATTTGGATAAAAATGAAATTAACTCCGATAAATTACAATCCATTTTCAAATTCAATTACGAGCTGATAGCTTAAGTTTTCAGAAAGTAAAATCACAAGAACTACGGGCACTGAAAATCCATAATGCAGAGGCATAGTAAATTCGTCGAAATCGCATCCCGTTTTCAAAGAGAAATGATGGGAATTACAGTGAATACCAAACACTAAACGAAAATGAATCAGAGAGTGAATCAAAATGTTGAGTACCAAATCTGCCCCAGCGGCGCTTTGCGAGCGAGAAGCTGGTGTGAGTAGAACATTTTGTCAACGGCGAGTGTTCGGAAATATAACCAGAGAGAGAGAAGAAGAAGAAGAAGAGTCTTCAATGTCGGTGATTGAAGAAGAAGAAGAAATCGCAGAGAGAGAGAGAGAGAGAGAGAGTTGCAATGAGAGTGGTATGTTACTGTGTTTTTGATTCTCCGAACGAAACTAACTAATTGCGCGCTATGGCAGTGAGCGAGGTGTAGGAGATACAGTGACCTGAGGTGCTTGGACTTATTGGTGCTACGAACAGGAAATAAGAGTTAGGATAAAGCGAGTAATTCCTGTGACGGTAACAATAGCAAACTCGCGGGCAATACCGTTTTGAGTCTTTGGGCCCCACAGAATCGCCGTTTATCACCTCCAATCCATTCTTGCATTCAGCCCTTCACCTCCATTCTTGTTTTTCAGACAATGATTTGAACTTAGATTAATGTATAGTAGTTAACTTAAAATGTAACTTGTTCTTTTGTTGAATAATAAATAATACAAGGTAGGAAATTAGGTCTAATAAAATTTATACTATCCTATATATTGGCCTTTTACATCAAAAGGTGCATATTGTCTATAGATATTGCACGTAATGGAAGAGCCTCTTCCACAAATACAACATCTCATCGAGCCTCAAGAAAGAAAAATATAGTTCTAAGTTATTCTATATATAATATTTAGAGAAAGAGAAAAATATAATATGATATAAATTATATTTTCATTTAAGAATTATTATACAATGTTGATGTGACAGTCTCAACTAACTTTTAGATTTGCTGTTGTTAACAAAAATAAATTAATTAAAATTGTCACATCAATATTTATAAAATTGTTGTGAGATGTCACATTCTTTTTAGAAAAATACTATACACAACATTTGTATTTCATTTTTATCTTATTATGTTGTCCTCATAAGGTGTGTAAATGCCTATGGGCAATGGATCAGCTCTTATTATAAAAAAAATATTTAATAACTACTAAACCCACCTACATTAACATTATAAAATAAAAGTAGAATATAGATGTGGTTACTCTAATATTTATAGGAACGTTTCACGTTTGTAACATGGATGTCCAAACTAATTGTGGTTTGCTAAAGCATATTAGTGTTTTTACGAGGCGAAAGATTTTTCGTTCAATTCTAAACTCACGGTCTAAAACGACACACGACGATCCAAAGGGACGACCGTGATCAGTCGAAGTGACCCCACAGAATCACGTGCTTTCCTAAGCAAAAGGCAAAAGCATACAAAAATGGTCTCTGACAAACTCTCCTTCTCCCCCTCCGCCTCTCTCCCTCTCTCCTCTCTCTCTCTCCCTCTCTCTCAGTGGCAATGGAGAGACTAGTGGAAGTGTCGGACCAAGAGGTGCGCATAGACTTCGCGCTTAACTGCAAATGCCGGGCTAACGTGCGCCTGAGGTCACTTTCAACCACCACCCCCATAGCCTTCAAGGTCCAAACCTCTTCGCCCAACAAGTTCCTCGTTAACCCGCCCACTGGACTCATTCCTCCCTCATCCTACGCCACGTTACAGATCATCCTCAAACCCCAGACCCAACTCCCACCCACCTTCCCCCGCTCACCGTCCGATCGTTTCCTCATCAAGACCGCCGAGTTCGTTCCCAGCTCTCCCAAGTCTACTCACCAGGACTCTATCAACTCCTGGTTTTCCACCAGGCCCCACGGGTCAACTCAGGACCTCAAACTCAAGGTCGCCTTTGTGGGTCCCGTACTTCTCCTCCACGCCGTCAGATGCGGAGACTTGGACTCCGTCAGGAGCTTAATCAAGCGGCAGAGACCTGTTCTGGCCGAGTTTTCACCCGGGGAAGCCGACTCACTCCTCCGTGTCGCCACTGAATTGTTCAACTCGGAGGAGATGGTGAACCTGCTTGTTGAAGCTGGGCTGAAGATAGACGCACGGGTAAAGCTGGAGAGTGCGAGTTCTACGGTGGATTCATCGAAGGTGTGGCACCAACTGCACGTAGCGGTGTCGTTTGATCGGACGGACGAGATGTTGGATTTGATAAAGACGAGGGAATATGGGTCGTTGGATTGGAGGGATAAGGAGGGTCGTACGCTTTTGCATTTGGCTGCGAGTAAGGGAAGTATCGGGTGTGCGAAGGTGTTGCTAGAATCGGGTGCGGATAGGAACGCGAGGAGTCAAGACGGCCGCACCGCGCTCTATAGGGCATCGGCTAATGGAGACCGTCAGATGGTGGAGATGCTGATCGAGTTCGGCGCGGACCCCACAATCACCAATGATCGTGGGCGATCGCCACTTGACGTTGCTCGTGACAAGGAACACGTAAGTATTTTAAATAAACCCACATGTTAAATACTTCAGGGACGTTGGGCTTCATGGGCTAATTGGCTCTTGATCTAAGCCCCAATTGTGTTGTTAATCTTATATATAAAATCATCACAAACTTTGGCCAATGAATTCGGAAATAAAAAATATTGAGATATTACAATCAATGTACATACAAAAATTTCCTAAAATTAGTCTAATAAGTGTTAAGTGTATCTCTCATTTTTTAAAAAAAAAATTTTAACAGTCATTTATTGTCATTCCACTAATTTATGAACTCAAACATTAATTTTCGAGAAACTCAAACATGTTGAATGACATTTGTCACTTATTAGAGTAGGTTGAAGAAATTTCGTCCAAATCAATTTGAAAGAAATTTGTGTTCTATTACAATTATAATCACTTATAAACAATGTTGCAATCCACCTGATAATAAGAAAACTATAATAAAGGTGAAACGCTCTCACCCTTCTTAACTTGCACCAAGGAACCAACACTCTGGTATATTTGTTGTTGGATGCAATTACAAATATAGCAAGGAACACGTTTATATTGCATACAATCCATTACTTCTATAGTTTTGATTCCAATTTTGTAAAGGCTTTACATGCTGTAACCCCTCAATTGGCACTCTTTTAAATTGGGTTGTAAACTAAATTGAAATTTCTATTGTTCTAGCCCTCTTCTCTAATCAAAAGTGTTAATGCGTTTTGTAGTACACTGAATTACACTTTACTACACTTAAACAAAGGCTATTGTAGGCCGGTGACCAAAATTATTGTATGACCATCCAGAAAGAGGTTGTGATGATTCTGGAACGAGGAAAAGCAGTGCTAATGGCTGCAATGCGCGGAGAGTCGGAGCACCTCGAGTCGCTGCTCCGGAAAGACGCGACAACAAACTACCGCGACCAATATGGCTTGACAGCCCTCCATGCAGCAGCTATAAAGGGGCACAGGGATGCAGTGCTGATGCTTGTTGAATACGGGGTGGACTTGGAATGCCAGGACAATGAAGGCCATGCACCGCTACATTTAGCTGTGGAGGGTGGCAGCCTAGAGACAGTTGAGGCATTGGTGGAGAAGGGGGCTGATGTTGATGCCAAGAGCATGAAGAATGCTACCCCGCTCTTCATAGCTAGAGTCATGGGTTACGATGATATCTCTGAGTTCCTCATAAGCAGGGGAGCCGACTCTTCTCTTACATCTTTTTCTTCTCCTAGTTAGAATCTGTATGCTACCAATTTTCATTTATTGTGAAGTAATTTAGGATACACGTTCATGATTACCTCTAGTTTTTTCTCTTCTTTTAGTTTCTCTAACTTTGTCTAGTGAACTCACCTAACACAGCTACGACAAATCTGGATCTCTGTTACATTTATTCAAGCAGGGGCAGATTACTCGGGACTTTTTTGGACTTCATCGAAACTATCTGGCATTTTCTTGCCGGAATTGCTAGTAATACAAGTGAGAAATTGCTTGAAGTCTCTGACAAAATCGATCCTATTCTATTCGCCCATCAAGTGTACAAATCACAAGCCCATCACCATCAAGTCCCTTTTTTGGTTAATTGAAGCACAATTATATGAGAACTGCAGAGACCGCAAGCACACGCTTCAAATCCTCGAAGCTTCCTAAAATGCTTTCGATGAGTTGAAAAAACAGCCAATTACAAAAATGTCCGTCTTCTTCCTCTTCCTCCTCTTCATCCTCCTCTTCACTGTTCCGGTCTCACCCTCCTCCTCCCCAGACCGCTACACCAAATCCCTCCTCCAACCCATCCAACGCAGACCCCGAGAATACTTGGAGCTCGCGAATCCCCTACCGTCCGATTTCCTGGTCCCATCATGCACCCACCAGATCTTCCGCTACTCCTTCGCCAACACCATAAACTCCCCTCCCTTCTCCACCCACTACACCCCGCCGTTCGATTGCCCCGCACCCTGGTCCCACGTGGTCCTCGATCTCCGCGCCAAGTGCAGAGGAGAGCAATACGACCGCATCGCCGGCGTGTGGCTCGGCGGCGCCGAGCTTCTCCGCACCAGCACAGCCGAGCCCACACAGTGCGGAATCTTCTGGAAGGTTCGAAAGGACATCACCAGGTACTCCTCTCTCCTCCAACGCTACGACCTCAACCTCACCATGATGCTCGAGAACATCGTCAACAACATCTATACCGGCGTTTACCACATCACCGTCACTTTCCTCTACTATAAGGATAACGCCGCCAAGGTTCCGTCACTGGTTTCAGATCCAAATTTCGGGCTTCTTAGGGATAAACAACGCGCGGATGGGGTTCGTATGTGGCAAGGCCTAGGGGGCTTGTATGAACCATCGGCCGATTTTATAATCCCGATATCGGATCGGGGCGATAAGGGGTTTTGGTTCAGAATCGAGAGCGAATTGGATTCGCCCTCCAAGGGAATTCGAATCCCGCGGAATACATACCGAGCCGTTTTGGAACTGTACGTGTCGTTTCACGGGAACGACGAGTTTTGGTACTCGAACCCGCCAAATTCGTACATCAAAACGAACAATTTAACCACCGAACGCGGTAACGGAGCTTATAGAGAGGTTTACGTGACGATAGACGGGAAGTTTGTAGGGTCGGAGGCTCCGTTTCCGGTGGTGTTCACTGGCGGGGTGAACCCGTTGTTCTGGGAACCGGTTGTGGGAATCGGAGCGTTTAACCTTCCAAGCTACGACTTCGATCTGACACCGTTTTTAGGTAGGCTTTTGGACGGGAAAATTCACAGGTTTGGATTTGGAGTGACCGAAGGCATTGCGTATTGGCTTGTGAACGCGAATTTGCACCTTTGGGTGGATCGGAAATCGTCCAAGGTCCACGCGAGGTCTGTTGTCTATAACAAACCTCGATTGAAGATCAAGCGTCAATCAGATTTCAAGCTTCTTGATGGGTCATTCAAGGTGGAGGCAGAGAGTAGAGCTCTGTTTGTGGGGTGGGTTAAGTCGAGCTTCGGCAACTTGACGACGGTTTTCTCGCAAAACTACAGGTTGAAGAACGTGGTGAGTTTCAAGAACAATGGAGCGTATAAATTGGTGAAGCAGAAGGTCAGGTCAAATCGAGAGGTGAGGGTCTCGAATGATAGAGATCAGTCGGTGGCTCATGTGAGCGTTAAGAGGGGATGCCCTCTTACTCTCATCACCTCAACTCAGCCGGGAAGGAAGAAGAAGAAGAACACGTACTTGCTTGTCACGAACGTTTCTCATGCTTTGAGCGAGAGGTATATGCAGGGAAACTCTGCGAGCGTTGTTAACAATATGCAGGATTCTCGAGGGTGGATGGAGGTGGAGGATCATTCGGTTCTCTCTGGTGCGGCGATTACTCGACAGAGCGTCGCTTATCGGAATGTGTTTGGTTGCTACTTGCGGGCTGTTCTAGCAAGCAAAGGCAGGCTTATCAGTGACAATACCACCTCTGGTTGCCTTTCTTCATTCTAGTTCTCCGCCTCATGAATTCTTGTTTCAAGATATTTATACCAATTGTGGTTTGCAATCTACATGATTTTGGGTCAACTCTTTTACAGTACTTTTACTAGCCTGTGTGATTTTTAGAATAATGTAAATAATTTGAGACTACTGGTTTGTGTTTATGTGCATTTGGTTTGAATTTTGTGGGGTTTGCATTCATGTAAAATATTTTCTCAAAATAGAAAGGTGAAGTAAAATATTTGATTGAAGAAAAATGTTATACCCCACATTTTTATCCCACTTTTATATATAACATTTCTTAATGTTAAATCATCAGTTATCTCAAAAGTTTAAACTAATAAGAAAATTAATGTTATACACTACATCTTTATTCCTCCACTGTGGTAATGTAGTATAGTCTAATAGCCATTGAAATTATTATTATTATTATTTTAACAAGAACTAATCCAAAGGCTATTATTATATCCTGTCACATTACATATAGATGTAGTATATAACAATTTTTAATAAGAAATAATAAATTTGATCAATTAATTAATATTTTAATAAATCTATAGAATTCACACTGGGACAAAAATAGAGAAGATCGAATTTGGATCTTGCGATTAAGAACCTTTGTAGTAAGAGTAGGAAGGAATGTTTTCTTTCTTTTAAATATTTCTATCTATTTTTCTTTCTTATATTTGTCAATAGAACATATAAAAACTAGGAGTAAAAAATTTTACAGTGGTAAATGATCAACTCCAATAAATGATTAAGTTTCTCCAACCGTTGGACGCCAGAAACCCTTCTTACCAACAAGAAACTGACCTTCATAGGAGGCTACCGACCAATGAAGCGAACGCAAGATTGGAGTAAGCATGTTAATCATTTCCATGGTGTCCTGAACCACAACATACCCGCCTGGTCTCAATATGCGATCCATCTCAACGACTACATCTATGGCATCACATCTGACAAAATCCCAAATTCTTAGGCCACCGTTGAAAAGCCAAAATGAAAATATTAATTTAGGTTTGTTCTCAAATTTTCGGCAAAAAGAATGAATCTAGAGGGAGACATTGCAAATAGGGTGATACTTAGAAAGGGTATAAATGTAGTCTGATAAATGTTACACATACTCCCAAGTGCTTATTTCTTGACGTGACAGTGAAAATTATTATTGAATGCTATATATACTTTCATTTGTTATTTTATTCAATGGTGATTTTCATTGTCATGTTAGAAAGCGAGCACTTGAAAACATGTATAACTAGTCAGCCATATAAGAGGGCAGCGAGTAAAATGGTTGCTGTACCTTTGTGTACGATCTCTGAAGAGAAAGCTGGAATGCAGGAGATCATATGTTCGAGGATAGGTATTAAGAGACTCGCACCAGTCATGATAGATGCCAATCAATCCTCTGTCAAATATAATGGACAGAGTATCTGGTACATCAATGGGGATCACATTCATTACCCAGACAGGAAGACCAGTAAGTGCTGCAGCAAATCTGAAATAAGCAGAAACTCAAATTCAGTTTAGAGAGATGGAGGGTGATCCTGCAATGTGCTATTGATGGACCCAAAGACAACATTAGAAAAGAACCCATCAAGACAGAAACGTGGACTCCTTGCAACACAGAAGTGGCAAAGAAAAAAAAGAAAGGGTGGGATCAAATAAAGCTAATTAGTAAATTATAGACGAATCTCAGCCCTCTATTTGCATGTTCACCTTTAGAGAAAGAAAAAACCAAGAGCAATGGAGAACCATAGATTAGTGGGTAACTAATAAAACAAACAGAAATGAAGAAATGGTCGTTTAATTTACCCTCCATTATGAGCATTCATATCCATCACATTCCTCACACTGGACCAGTTTATGGCGAGTTTGTTCAAATAAACATCGGATACAAGTGCAGACCAATGTTTTGTGTCCTCATAAAACATTTCTTCAGCACCTGGTTCGGTTGATAGGCTTGCAGGTTTACTGTTCAGCCTCTTGGGCCAGGGCATGGGCCAGCTGAACAAGTTACCCATATTATCGACTGGAGGCAGAGAAAGACAACCACTGAGAGGCACGTACCTACCACGGAAATATGGAAAAGATTATCATATTCAGAATAGTATTCTGACTAAAGAAGTCTTTCTCTTTGTTCAACCAATGGGATTTCTAGCCCTTGCTGACATACTAATGTGGCATAAGCATATCACATGTGCCACCACTAGCACTAATAACAGTAACAGTAGCAGCAGCAGCAATATTAGTTTGATGGAGATCACAGCTTAGTTTTAGGAAAATACCATGAGCTGTTTCTCGTATCTTTCTGTTCACATAAAGGTGGATTATTTTCTTTGCGTTTTTCATAACAGGAAGGTGAAACAGGCTTCTGGTATATTACAAGCCCAATTCCAGATGAATCAACAGTCTTAGCCACAACTTTCCAGCACATCGATTTTGTCAGACCCACCATAGCTGCAAGAAATATTAAATGCAAATGTCCAACTTTGGTTAACTACACACAAATTCAAGCTTCTCTGGATCTCATATTGCTAAATGTGATGAAATGATGAATACAAAAATAAGAATTAACTACAACATCTAAAAAATCATGAGTCACTAGAGTGACACAATCAAGAGAATGAGATCAGAACACAAACCATTCCATACATTCTGATCTCTTTCATCGTCCCGATAAACTGGTGTAGCAGACCATACAAAAAAACCACCGGGCCTAAGAATTCTGTTGAGTTCGAGTAAGGGTCTCCCACCTAAGATTTACAACCAAAACGACAGAACACAGTGAAAATGAATTAAAGATAGATCTTCAGACTTAATAGTGAAAAGCGGTTATATAAAGTACCATTTGCATCCCAGTGAACCCTGCATCGTGCACAGTGAATCAAATCATATGCATTGTCTGAGAAGGTCAGCTTCTGTGTTCCAATGACTGAAAGGGTCGCAGGAATCCCTCGTTCAAGAGCAAACTGTATCTGAGCTTCGTGCTCATCCTTTGGAGCAAATGACATGGTAATCACATTTTTGTCCAGCAAATAGCCACCGAAGCTAGCAACTCCACAACCAACATCTAATATAACCCTGACATGCCTCCCCCACCCAATAGTTTGTAAAGTCTAAGTAACACAAGAAAAACAAAGTTCATCACATGGTTATCAAGAACAAATACTATTAATGCTAAACACAACAGAGATGGAGATGATATAAATAGGCGCATGAATGAATTACCATTTATTCCAAAAAATTAAGATGATAGCGGAAATGATAAATTTAATTATTTAATTAATACTTCCTTTACATGCGGTCTCCTACAAGTAAAACCCAACACATGGAATATTTAATTGAAATAAGAATAAACTAGCGAGTCAAGGATTGATCTCAATACCTTTAGTCTAATACTATAATAAATCAATGCTTATCCAAAAGTTTTAAGTTCATAACAAACCATAAATTTAATTATTTAATTAATACTTTCAACACATGGTAAGGTTTATAGGCTGATAAAGCCACACAAAAATGGTATACCTTTTCTATAAATTCAATGTAACTGGTAACTCCTTCCTTGAATTGGGTGCCACCTCCAGGAAAAACAAGATAATCACCAGACTTACGCACCCAGTTTTGGTCCTTCTTGTACTCAACAAGCTTTGGGTGAGGAACATTATCATACCAAATCTGGAAAACAGAGACACATCTCGATTCAGAAAATACAAAAGAAGTACTCCCATCAATCAAATTTCAGAGTTACCTAGAAAATCTGGAGGATAAAACAAACACACTTTTCTTAAACGACAGAAACAAATCTTACCAAAGAAGCAATCTCACCATGTCCCTGCTCTTAGGCCAGGGAAGCGGGAACTTGTACCCACTGGGAAGCGGGACCAAGCACCGCGGGCTCGGATCCGGGCAATGCCGCTCTCGATGCTCCATATGCCTCCTGGACTTCAACGCCTTGATCGCCTTAAAGTTATCCAAACACGGTATGTAATCGACGGCCACGGCACCTTTACAGAGCTTCCATTTAAGATCAAAATCCAAATCCGCATTGAGTACCGGAGCGGTGTCGTTTTTTGGGGGCGGGGTTGCGGGGGCGCTAGGGTTTGAGGGATGGATGGTGGTGTCGGAGGAGGAAGAGGAGTAGAGGAAGAGAGGGTAGCGGTTGGCGTTGGTGTTGGTGAAGAGGAGGATTGTGAAGCAGATTAGAAGTACTGCGAGGGTTACGATGAATGGGAATTTTCTTTCTTTGATGAATGTGATGGCCATTTTTAGAAAAGGGAAAAAGAGAAAGAGGGACTGAATTGAAGAGCTAAAAAGGAGCTGAACAAGATCTGACTGAAACTGTGGAGGGAGACAGAGAGACGCGGTGAGTGATTGAATTAGTGGGATTCGAAATGTCGTTATCTGGTGCGGGTATAATTTAACAGCTTTATATTTTAAATCATTTTCCAATTCTGAGACGCTGGGCTTTTGGGCTCGGCTCGGGTAATCAATTTGAGCCCCGACTCGTCTCCAACTAGTATAGTTTGGATGAAATTTATTTAATAAAAGTCTTTTGGACCCATATTTCTGTTTAAAAGCACGTGATTTTTAGTGTATTTAAAAAATTATATAATCTATTTAAAATAAATTACATATTTTAAAATATGTCGGTTTAATAAACTCCATTAGAAGAAGAAAAAAAAAACACAAAAACTGTCGGTGGGCTACATAGAGCTAAGCTGAGAGAGCTATTTGTTAATATCTCAAATCACCAAAATGAAAAAGTAAGGATGGCTTAGCTGTATGTTTTTCAGAATCAGCTTAGAGGCATTAATGATGTGTCATGAGAGTCATCATTTGACATCAAATAGCTTTCAGAATTCTTTAAAAGCCGACAAAGATAAGGAAAGAAACACCATAATATAATATAATTTCACTGGTGGAGGAGGTGCCACCGAAATTTATTCAATGTCGAACTACAATCAATACGAATTGTTTTGGAATTGGGTCCAACAAGATGAGCAGGCCCTAGTGCGCACGCACACGCGCACACAAACACATGCACAGGGAGAGAGGGAGGCAGTTTTTCAGGCATAGCAATGCTACTCTTTACACCCCTTTTACATCTATTGACATGTTTTATTTTTAAATACATATATCACTTAAAATTTATTAGACAGTGTTAAATTAGTGTCGAGGGCCAGGGGGCGGAGTCAGGATGTTGCTAGGGATAGGGGGCAAAAAAATTTTAATGAATAAAAAATAAAATTAAATAAAAATATTAGAAAAATAATTAAATATCAAAGAACAATTTAAAAGAATTTAAATATAAACACTTAATTTAAAAGAACAATTTAAATCTAAATATAAAAATTTAAGTACATACCTCAATTTTTATGTTGGGGCTTGAATGCTTGAAATTGGAAAGTGAAAGGAAAAAACGCAGAAGAAAATCGCTTATTTGACAATTCATCTCCTTCAATCCTTAGAATTAATTGGCAAATTGCAATAGCTCTAAAAAAAAAAACCCCAAAAACGTGTAGTATGCTGTTGTATAGTTCTAAAAAAATATTTTTATCTCCATGCAAATAATGAGATAAAGGCATGCGTGCAAGTATGTATTACATTGCATGCGCACCTGTCTAGTCTATCTAAAGGACTAGAAACAAATGGTACACTTGCACAACACACATACATGTCTTTGTCCTTTTGCTAGCTATTGTTAATTTGTTATTTGTTAGCTTTGTAAGCTAGCCGGTACACTTTTTTAATGTATTTTTTATTTTTTTCCACATTTCTTACACTCCTGTAGGATGTCGGAAGTCTTTTTGTTTTGTTTATTTCTTTTTCTCTTCCACCTTACTTCATCTTCAACCTTTCATTCCTCTGAAACTCAACCTTTCATTCGTCTCAACTTTCTAAAAACTTTTAACTTACTGAGGGGGCATAATCATAGTTGAGGGGGCATGCTTATGGCTGGGGGGGAGCATAATCACGGCTAAGGGGGCATAAGAAAATTTTTTACCAAGGGGTAAGGAAAACTTTTAGGAGTTGAGGGAGGGCATATGCCCCCTCTCAAACCCCCTGGCTCCGCCCCTGTTGAGGGCACCACTACAATTTTACATAACACAAAATAGTTTACATTGAAATAATGAGGTATAATGTTCCGCACTTGGAAAACTGCTCAATCACTTGCTTGGTTGTATACAACCACAAAATCAGCTCATTTTAAAAAAAAAGTTACACGAAGATGGTGAAAAAAATAAATAGTCATTCTATATGCTGCTTCAGTCTGCTATGGCAGCACCTGCGTTTTCCACATCAACTTCTCCCATTCCAGTGTCTTCCTCTTCTTCACTATTCTCATCGCCACTAATCTCTTCATTATCCTGACGTAGCTTAGCCATGTGCTCAGCAAGTAGTTTATCATCTCGTTCACTCACCTAAATAAATGCACCATATCAGTCCCCAAAGAAAAATAGCACGTTGCTATGCTAAGTAACTAAAAACCTATTTAGTAAAAAATATTGCCATATTGCCTAGAAAATACATCAAGTTCTGTGGCTTTTCTATAAGAAGATGTCAACTGAATTCAAAGTCCACTGGATGTCAAAAAATGGCAAAATCAACATATTTTACATTAAAAGCATAAAACGCTCCAAGTACACAAGTAAATAAGAGAACGCCTAACAAAATCAACATTAAAGTTAAAAGTGCGAGTGACACTCACTGCTCTGGGTGCCTCCTTCACAACGAGTTTTCCCTTCTGCTTTTCTATTGCTTCAGTGCAAGCTGTAATTGCTTTGGTAAGAACCGTTATTCCTTGCTCCTGCCCCATCCAAAAAAGAAGTCGGTTAAAAAAAAAAATTCCGACCAGTAGACTACTTTTCAACTGCCTCCAAAGAAGTTGAAGGACTGATACCATGTTTACAAGCTCTAATCTACAGAATTTCCTATTGGTGTATGGGGGAAAACTGAGAAAGAAATGAACTTCAACAAAACAAAATAACCAGGGAAAAGATGGTATCTTCCACTGTTAGGCTGATTAGACCACAACATTGAAACAGAAACATGAAGTAACCCATAATTTGTTCTTCTTTTGGTAAGTATGAAGTGAGACATTTCATTGCCTCAAGTAGAGCTTACACATAGGCACATTGCATTGAATTAGCTGACCATATTTCGCTCATTTGTATAAAGTGTTAAAAATAAATCATCAAATAAATACTGTGCGAGGGTTTGCACAAACCTTGTCAAGAGTCTGAGTGGTAAGAACATAAAGTGGAGGAGCAACCAATTTAATTTTCACAGGACAGTCATCATTCCCAGCAGCTTCAGCTTTCCGCATGGCATCCTACAAGGTCAAAGATTAAAACGTGTAAACAGGATAGCCCTTTCCAACTTAAATAAGCACCCATCCAAGAAAGAAAGGATAAAAAGAAAAGAAAAAAAAAAAAGACCTTGATGTGAAGAACACCATCAAACTGGAAGCATTTCATTTCAATGTCAGCCCGAATCTTTAAAGGTTGTGGGGTCATTCTTCTCCTAATATTTCTTACCAAAGATTCTTTCACATCCTCTGTGATAGCAGGAACTACCTTAGTCACCTGGCAAATGAGATAGAAGGTGGCTTTAGTCATCAAGAGGAAGAGTGTGCAATAATACCTTACAAAGAGAACACTTACCTCCTGTCCATCAGGGCCAAGTTCTTTGACTTCACGGGTAAGAGAATTAAGGACAGTATCAGGATCAGTCACGACTATTTTGAATGCCTGCGCATGAAAAATTTTAGATCCCCAACTGCAAATTCAGAAGATAAAAATTACCTCCAACAAATAGCAAGCATTCTCACCTCAAAAGCATGACCATATTTCCTGTACAAAGGCCAGCCAACATGGATGTACAGATCCTGAAACAAGTAACTTCCATTTAGAAATAACTAACGAAAAGAAATGAGAACAATATGTAAGCACCACCATCAGTCAAAAGTTTGGTTATACATGCAATGTTGAAAGGACTTAAGAGTACCAAACCAGAAAAAGATCCAAGTCTTTGTGGAGCTGAAAGGAACTTGGCAACAACTAAGGATTATAAAAAAAGGACCACCAAGTGCGGATGAAAGAATTGAAAAAAGAAAAAGGACATAACAAGATCGCATGCTTGTGAATAAAAATGCTATTTGTTAAATAAAGAGTTAAAATATCACACAGTAAGCTAATCCAATGTTTCTTCTCCGATTTCTGAGAAGGGTTGGAGATTCGAAATTCGTTCCTCTTCAATCGTGCTCCCTTGGGAAAGTGGTTGTAGCACTATATGCATGAGAGAAGCCTTGTAGAGAGTTGTAGTGGATTCTAAATATGGTAGCTCGTGGAGTGGGCGATGCTCTAATGAGGATCATGGGTCATTTGGGGTGGGATATAGAAAATATTAGGAGGGGCTAAAGAAAGTTTGCTAGTCACACCAGATTTGAGATGGGAGATAACTTTAAGATTAGATTTTAGAATGGCAAGTGGTGTGCAACAACTCAAAGAAAGCGCTAGCCACATTTGCATTATCACCCCAAAAGGACTAGTTAATTTGAAGCTTTCATATAATTACTTATAAAACTCAATTTCACCTAATAAGTAAACAATGTGAGACTTAGCACCCATGAGTGTCGTTATAAACTATCCACTCAATATGAACTACTCATCTTCCCAATATGAGACCGGGGTATTACAATCTCTCCCCCTTAAATACTTCACGTCCTCATCAAGGTTACGTTATATAATTCTCCAGTACCACATTGCGTTACCAGGTGACTCTGATTCTATGATAAATCACAATTTATCCCAAAAGCTTAAATTTATAGGAAATGATGAATTTCATAATCATTTAATTTTTATTCTAATATTGCTCATGCGAGGATTCAAACTTTTTCTTAATAGATGAGGCCAACCACGTAAAATATTTAATTAAAATTTGAGATAAATTATGAAAACAAGGTTCGAACTTAGGATTTCTGCTTTAACACCATTTATAACGAACCAGGAAAAACACTACCTACATATATGCTATCGCTCCAAAAAGACTAGTCAATTCGGAGCCTCCATCTTATAAGGCTCAATTTCACCTAATAAGTAAGCAATGTGGAACTTAGCACTCATGAGTATCTTTATAAACTACTCATCTTATGCGGGCTACTTATCTTTCCAATATGAGACTCACGTGTTACATGGTGTGAAAATTAGGCCCTCAAGGAAGTTTTCCCTGTTTTGCATAGTATAGCTCGCGTAAAGGATGCCTCTCTAGCAGATCATTTGGAAGTTTCTAGTGAATCCAATAAGTGCAACGTAAACTTTATCAAAGCGGCTCATGATTGAGAGGTGGAAGTCTTTGCTTTGGTCTTCAATTTATTGTATTCCTCTAGAGCGGGCCGGGGAAGTGAAGATAAGCTTTGTTGGGCCCCTTCCAAGAAAGGGTTATTCAAAGTTAGATCGTTCTATAATGTTCTTATCTTCCATGATTGTATTGCTTTCCCTTGAAAGTATATCTGGCAATAAGGTCCCCTTGAGAGTGCTGCTCTTTGCTTGGTCAGCTGTTCTAGGAAAAATCCTCATCATGGATAACCTTAGGAAGCAGCATGTCATTGTGGTGGGTTGGTGTTGTATGTATAAGAAATGTGGAGTCTATGGATTATCTTTTACTATAATATAAGATTGCTAGTGCCATATGGTGTGCTATCTTTAGTCGTGCTAGTCTTACTTGGGTAATGCCTAGGAGAGTGGCTTACCTAAATGCTTGTTGGAGAGGATTGAATGGCAATCCCCAGAGTATAGCAGCGTGGAAGATGATTTTGTCTTGTCTTTTATGGTGTATTTGGAGGAAAATAAATTATAGGAGTTCTGAAGACCGTAAGAGGATGGTGGTGGATTTAAAGTCCTTCTTTTTCAATACTCCTTTCCATTGGGCATCTGCTGTAGACTTTCCTTGTGTGCTTTATTTTCATGATTTTTTTACAACCTTTTCATTTCTAGTTAGGTGTTCTTCTTGTATACTTCATGTGTACATGAGTATCCTTCTTTTTTCTTTTCTTTTTTTTAATAACATTTCGATTACTTACAATAAAAAAAGCTATTTGTTATATCCCAAATAAACCTAGTCTTATTCACAAACACACACGAATAGGAAATCCAAAAGCAAATTTACAGCCTAAACGCAAACTGGAGAGCTTATATACAAATAATGGCAGGTTGGCTCCAATAGGTCAACCACAAATTAATCCGATGCCATATGGCAATGGATCCTCCAATGCAGAACTGCCTAAAATAGGCACTAGAATGGTTCGCCTGCTAGAGTAATTCTAATTCCTACTAAGGGCATGTTTGGATGTGCATTTGAGGAGTCTAAAAGTGCGTTTAACACTCAAAAAGTTTGTTTGAAGGAAAAAAGTACTCGTTTGGTAAAAGAAATTATAAGTGCTTTTAAGGGTCCAAAAAACTAAAAAATTGCCAAAATGCACTTTTGGCAAAAGCTTTTTTTTTTTTTTTTTTTTTGATAAGTGCACTTTTGGCAAAAGCTTAATTTTTAAGCTTTTGCCAAAAAATGTTTTTTGACTTAAAAGCTCTATTTCTCAAACGCAATCTCAAACATGCTCTAAGTGTCAACTTCCCGATGCACTACTGATGCCCTATCTTATTACATTCACAATTTTGCTGCCTCACTCTTAACTAAACATCCCTCCAAGGCCTGAACTCCCCAAAAATATCGTATGCCAATAGCACCCTTTCCCCCAATAATAGTTAATATCTGCATCCAGGCCTAATACAAGTATTTTGCTTAGTTGAAAGAAACATAGGAAACATCATACACAAATTCTGTTCTTTCTCAGCACTCAAACTGTTAAACAAGGGAATATTCAAGCAGAAACAAAACATTAACCACAAATATTTGCAATATCCATATCATCTAAATACAGGTCCTATAAGACATCTTTGTAAGGAGTTTTCATTTGTCTTAAAACCAAACGGATAAGCATAAGACTCAATGCGGGAGATTCTTTATTTTCCCTCTGTTCTCGCAGCACCCTAAGAGTGTGCAGAGCTGTATTTCCAGAAACAAACTCCGATACATAGTCACACTATTGACTCCTAAACCCCACAAATTCTACAATATTTGGGACAAAAGAAAACTGAAACCCTACACCAACGCAATCAGAAACCAAAACAACAGCAAAACGTAAAACCCCTGCAAACAAAATTCAGGGCTAAACACAAAACCAAAAGAAAAGGCGAAGCGGGCATCGAAAACAAATCAAACAATGAATCTCGCAATAGAGTTCTATGAAACAACTATTGTCTATACCTCCAAATCGTTGCCCATCGTCTCGGCCACGTGGCGCATAATGGAGTGGACGAGCTTGCTCTTGTTGTACCTCTCCTCGCAGGCTTGGATGTCCTCTTCGGAGACCCTCCGCTTGCTGAGATCAATGTACCCCTTCTCTTTGTCAACCCGGAGCACCATTACGGGCTCTATCCGACCCACTTTGATTAAGCTACTCACACTACGAATCCGACGGCGGGAGAGCTCCGAGAACAGGATCATACCCTCAATGTTGTTGTACTCGAGCAAGGACACGTACGCGCCCATGTCGGCGATGTTCTTCACCTGTATCATCACCGCCATGTCCACCTCTGGATACTTGGCCTCGTACATTCGGCACTCGAGGTTCGGGGTGTGCGTTGCCATGGCCGAGGACTCAATCAAAGAAAGGAAATGAAAAGCCGAGGGTTTGGTGAGAGAGCACGAGGGTTTAGGGCTAGCAGAGAGTGTGATAGCAATTAGCAAAGACGGTCGTGGGTTTTGTTCCTCTTAAAAAACGTTTCGCGGAAAATCCTACTCCGATTAATTATTCGGACTTCAAACCACCGTCCGATTCGAACCCACGATTTAAACCGTAAGCTACTATTAGATTCCAAACTACACTTCGGATTCGGATCCTGTGCAAGCGGGTGTAATAGTTTTTATTTTACCCGTCTATTTTAACTAAACGGTTTGCAAGTAAGAAAAAACATGGTTAGCTTAGAAGCATTCCCTACTAGGCGTAGAGAGATTAACCGATTATCGATTACCGACTGTGAACCGATATTAACCGTAATCGATATACCAATATCCTTATCTGTTAAATTTTTTATATTGGTGTGCTTATCGGTCCGGTTAAAAATTTCATATCGGTTAACCGTTTAACCGATATAAACCGTTAAGTAGGGATGTCAAAACGAAGTAGTTTTGAGATTATATATATACTTATGTAACCTTATCTTAATTTGGGTTTTGATAGGTTTAATTTTTTTTTTTAGTGATGGCATTAGATGTGATTTCTTTACCTTTGGTGAAAGCATTTTTCATTAACTATTTTTGTTAGTCTAATTAGCATTCATTATGTTAATTAGTCCATTTGCTTTGGAAAAATGTATTTTATAATATAAAAAAAAAAAAAAAAGAAGTTGTTGTGGATCAATATAAAAAAGCTTCAATTTTTAGCCCAAAAAACAAATATTTGGGTTCCAACAAAAAGTATTTGGGCCCTAAAACAACTCATTTTTAATAAGTTATTTTAACCCAACAAAAAGTATTTGGGCTCTCAAAAGTAAAAAAAACTCATTTTTAGCACAACAAAATAAATCAATGTAAAGCCCACAGTTAAACCGGTTAACCGCTTTAACTGAACCGTTTAACCATGTACCATTATAACCGATAATTTCAGTTAAAATTCTTATTGGTCCGGTATCGGTTAATAAACCGTTTAACTAAAAATTATCGGTTAATAACTGATAAGAGCCAAAACTGGACTGTTTTGACCAATACCCAGGCCTACCTCTCACTCTCATTCTCTCATCTTTAAGAATTTGTAGCAAAAAAAAACTCTCTTTGTAACCCTCTTTTTTCCCCCTTTGAATAACACCAAAAATAAATAAATAACACGGGTAGCTTGCATGGCTTGAGTAGTTGTTGAAGTAGCCGAACCATCTTTAACCTGGTTATAGGTGATGTGGGTCGAGTTGCCAAATCACCCTCTTGAATTACAATGATGGATGAAACACCACCTTTTTTTTTTTTTTTTTTTTTTTTTAATCCGTGGAGACAATTTACCCACCTAATCCAATAATTGAGGGTTTCCAAACCAATTCTTTTGGCTACTAAGATGGTTCGGCCACCTCACGCTGATGTTTAGGGGTGAGTGAATGTTTGAAACACCTATGTGACCAAAGAAGCAACTCCACTTGTTTTTCCTCTCTCCTATATGATGTTACATTAAATGAATGGTCCAAATTAAAGCTATTAGATCGTGTGGGAAACCTTAAGTATTACACACAATCCTTTCTTTTAGAATAAGCTTTCCTAGTATATGTAATATTCGAGTAATTTTATAAGATTTTCTTGTGTCACCATTTGATCAAAATTTAATAATGATCAATCAAAGCTCAATAATAATTTTAAAAATCACATCATTCTTGGAGGGACACATGAATGACACAAGAGTCTTGTAGTATTACTCGTAATATTCAATTGATTCGTTCCAACAAATAAAAAAAGCGATTCAATACAAATTGAGATCTATACTACTACTCTTTTCAACACTTTGCTTTCTAAAGTTTTTAATAGCATTTCAAATGAATTTTAATCGATGTACTTGGGTGTTCATTATTTAATGTAATTTCTTTTTCATTCTTTGCACATTATAATTTACATCTCAAAAGTTAGTTTATCATGATCATATATTTTATGAAATAGCATATGATCAAACATTACCAAATTATAACGGACCATATGATTAAGTTGAAATATCATGTAACAAATAAACAATGAAAACATAAACAATGAAACATACCTATATATGTTTGTTAATGTATTTTAGGAGATATTTTTGTTTTTGATTTGCAAAAAAGTGTTATAATATAACATAAATGTGAAAATAATTTTGAGTGTCTTATCTTATAGGTGGTTTACAGTGACAGAACCATATAGAGACAAGGTATATAGCCTCCTTGGTTTTTAAATTTTCTTTTAATTTTTTTTATTAGGTTATATATATATATATATAGGCTTAAAAATTAGGCTTAGCCCCTATCAAAAATAGCTTTAACCCCTCATTCATATTTTGGCCCCTCCATATCATGAGAAATCTTGGTTATTTGTTATTATTTTTGTTTTGACAACAAAAAAACACATGATATAAAACAAAATTTTTAACAGAAATAACAGATCCAAAAAAAGAGAATTTCTCTGCCACAACTTCAGAGGAATTTTTTTGTTACTTTTGTTACACTATTCTAAATTTCTAATGAGGACATATATTGGTCTGGGAAGTACTAGGTTTACAAACAAATTTTACAAAAAAACTTTTACAAACTTATGTGGCACAACAAGATTAGGTTTTTCAAAATTTGAACTTATCTTATATCCAATAATGTTGTGCCACATCAGTTTATAAAATTTTTTCTGTAAAATTTGTTTGTAAGCCTAGCATCCCTCTATTGGCCTACTTTCCTCCTTCGTTGCCCTTCCAAAGCAAAGCCAAAAAAGAGAAAGCAAAATAAAAATAAAAAAAAGAAGCAAAAAGCAACAAAAGCAACAAAAACTAAAAATAAGATAATTAAAGTAACCTCTGCTCTTCGTCTTCAAGTCACTTCCTACAAATAAACACTTTCTCTGGAGCCATCGCTTCGAGTGAACCAGCATGGCGAGTTATGCAGAGGCATCATCAGGGGTGGACGCGTTAACCCTGGCCAACATGATCATATCATCGGCCGGAAACGCCATGACACACCGCAAGAACTGCGAGCAACTAGCGGAGCACGTGAGGCTGGTAGGGAACCTGTTGGAGCAGATGAGATCGACGGACCTGATGAACTTGCCGGACACGAAGGAGCCGTTGGATGGCTTAGAGGAGGCACTGAGGAAAGCGCTTGAGCTGGTGGAGAGCTGCAGAGAGAAGAGCTGTCTTTACATGCTTGCCAAGGGGTGGAATGCGGTGTATCAGTTCCGCCAAGTCCAGACTGAGATCGATCGTCATATTCGTCTCGTGCCGTTGATTTCATTGGTCCACGAGTTCCAGATGCAGGTGCATCTAACTATAATATTTTTCCCGTTGTAATCTGTTTCCTGTATTTTGCTTAGGAAGAGAAGCAATGCTTTCTCTCATTTTCTTTGAAACAAATTAATTGTCAATTTCAATGAGTCACGACGACTCACGACCAAAACACAAAATACTCATAAAAATACAAAAATAATTTTACATATATATTATATTAAAAAACTTTTCAAATAAAAATAAAAAATACCCTCAAAATACATTAACAAATAAATCTCATATATATTTTTCATTATTACTTGGGACCCGAGGAAACAATTTCACTTTTTCTTTTTTCTTTTTTTTTCCAAAGCGGGAGAGGGGAAAAAGGGAAACAAATTCACTTCATTAGTGTCTAGTAGATGTTGTATTTCATATTTTCATATAAAGAAGTAATAAGGCAACTCTACGCATTTAGACGTTTTATGAATAAAAAATCTTTTTTATCTCTATGTTTGGTTCCCTAAACGTTTCGAATTGAGAGTGCATTTTGCCCCGTGATTTTACAGCTTAAACACGCATTTTTAAACAAAATTGCATAAAAATATCATGTTTGGGAGTGCTTTTTGTAAAATAATAATAATAATAATAACAGTTTGAAAAAATTCCCGTTTTCATGTTTGAGAGTGATTGTAAAGGTTGAACTACGATTTTAAAGACTAATTAAACCAGAATTTTATCACATTTTAACTACAATTTTAAATATCGTGTTTTCATTAACTACATTTTATTTTTTTCATTGTATGCGGATGAATCAGAGGCTAACCAAGTAGTATTAAAACAATGAACCCAGAATATAAAGGAAGGATTGCAGGCAATTGAAGAGGATGAAAGGGAATACACCCTTGAAGAAGAGGATATTGAGGCCCAAGATGTTATACTCAAACCTGATCGGACAAAGCAAGATTCGGAGATCCTGGAAAAGTCGCTCTATCGTGTGTATCCGGACCTGCAATTCCATGAAGCCCTCAAAGAAGAGAAAGACAAATTAGACATCGAATTGTTGCGGGCACAAACAAATAACGACCTGGATCAATGCCGGTTGATTGAACATCTTATTGATGTGACAAAAAATGTTGTCAATGCGGTTCCTGGTAAGAAGATTAGGAAACTTCTTGGCAATGAACCGACTTATGTGATATCAAGGTAAGTTGCGAGTTGTGAGACTTGCTATGTTTGTCTCTTCACTGAATTATCAAAGAGGATTTATGAAATTATGCCGCATGCAGGTACATCTCCAATGCAAAAGCCAGCTGTGAGGAATACCCTGGGTTGCCACAGTATCAAAATCAATCACAATGGCAGGCTGACCTTTTCGATTGTTGCAAAGATCCTTGTTTGAGTGAGTACAAAAAACTCTCTTTTCCACATTCGGGATTTTGGATTTTTCTTTTTTTTTTAATCAAATAGGGAAGGAATACAATGGGGTTGCACTGCAATAAGATCGTCCATGTGAGAGTCTTACATTAGTATTTAGTAGACATAATGGGGTTGCACTGCAATAAGACCGTCCATGTGAGAGTCTAACATCAGTATTTAGTAGACATGGCCTAATGACACAAGAATATGTTTTGCGAGTTAATTTTTGTCTGCTTAGAAATGAGAGTGAACTTATATAATCTGATCTTATTATGTGGGTATGGATTTCAAGTAGATCGGATTGCTATGAAATGTTCAATCACCAATTAGCTAAGTTTTCTTATCTTACTACAGGCTTAAAGACCTGCGTATACCCCTGTGGAACATTTTCACGAATGGCTAACTTGTTGTCAAAAGGACAAATATGTGAGCTTCTCAAACAAAACTTCATTTTGCTTGTCCATATTAAGTTTTACAACATCTAACAGTGTATATGTTGTTTTCGTTGCCACGTATGTTAGAGGTTATAAAATCTAATTCGAACCACAAAAAAATTCATCTCCTTTTCAAGTATCCTATTCAGTCAAACAGTGTGATGGGATTATCATTACTAACCTGCTAGTTTGTTAACATAAATTGCACATGTTCCATCTCTGAGGTACAGCTCATGAAAGTGCAACCAATGATCTAGTTGCATACTCCCTCTGCTGTGGTTGTTGCTGCTACACTGGCTGTGTGAGAAAGAAACTACGGGAACATTATAACATTGTGGTGGGTACTTCCCTTGACCATGAAAGAAGTACTTCGGTGTGAAGGTTACAGAATATTAGCTTATTATTGTCTGGTCTTGTTTCGTAGGGAAGTTCAATAGATGATTTCTTAACTCATCTCATGTGTTGTTGCTGCGCCCTGGTTCAAGAGTGGCGTGAGCTCGAAATTAGGGGCTTTGAAGGTAGGTACATTTTTGGAACTGTTTTTCGCTATTTACATAAAGTTTTTCTTCAACTCCAGTCAATTAAATTGACATTCCTTTCGCTATTTACATAACAAAGTTTTTCTCCAACTCCAGTCAATTAAATTGATATTCATTATTTGAGCATGCGATTATCACATACATTTTTACATACTCTAAAGACAGGTATCACATGCTCTGTTACATTTATTAAAAATGTATGTGAGAATTATGTGATCTAAGAACATATGTCAGTTTAATAAATTGATTTAAAAGAACCTCTAACCCAGTTCAAAGAAAAATTGTCCTTCCACCGATGCAAAATTTTGCCAAAAAATAGGTTTTTAGTCAACTCAAAAGATGATCCTATTCCCCATCGTCCTCATCCAAATCATTGGTTTTATCCATTCACTTTTCCATGAAAAATGGTAAATTAGGCTAGTCAGGATTGGCTTGATAAGGAGTTTCTTGAACAACCTACTATTGGATGAACCAAATCTCAAATTACCACCTACTGAGCATAAATCAGTTTCTTACTCCTAATAAACCGAGCTATTTGGCTCATCACTTAGCTTAAGAAACCTACTAAACTTGTTAGCCAAAGGTGGGTTCCATACCTTTTAACTGCAAATTCAACTCTGCAGGTTGCCAAGGAAGAAAGATGATTCCTCCACCATATCAATTCATGAAGCCTTGATGAATCCCATGTAAATTCTACATGTGTACAAGTTGCAGGAACGCAAATACGGCTACACGCATAAAGAATGTAAGATCTGTAAAGGATCTAGGAAAAGGTAGTTTAAACGTCCTGCGTTGACTCATCTGCGCTATATGAAAATGGCAAGGCAAAATATAAATGTGATTGCTAGAGCTTATACCATGACGTTACTCAGTTACATGAATAGGATGATGTATAATCAAATGGAGATTGGAGATGATTTGACTGAGATGAACCTGAATTGGAGTTGGGATATTAATACTGTATGTGTACACTTTGCATTTTGCAATGACCCATCTATAAAATTCTCTCTTAGGTGTCACAAGTGCTTCATAAAATAATAAATTACAGAGTTCAATCAAAATTGATACATCTCATATATATTATTCTTTAAACACTTGAGCTAAAACTGCAAAATGACACCTACTTCCCAAAGTACTTAAATCAGGCAAGACCTGGACCCAAGGAGTCACTAATTTGTGTTAGCCACTAGGCAACCTGGAAAACAATTAAACAACATCACGCTCCTTAATACTCCAGATTTAAAACTTCTGGGTTAGGATTAGTGTAAGCATTTTTTGTATTAACAGTGGAAGCCACACAAAATCAACCTCTGCTAGGAGTGTGGCTGAAATTTATGTTAATACAGCAGTGCCAACGAGTACAAAAAAGATAAAAAGAACGTAAAAATATTTCTTTCCTATCTTGAAAAATTAACTACAAATCATCTTTGCGAGACTGTTTATCATCATTCCCCTGCACGAAGGGCCAACGGAACAGCAGTGATAACTTACTGGTTATAGAAGGGTTCTGCTCTGGTTTTTCCAGCTTTACAGCGCAAACTTTATTGTAATCGATCTTCAGATGAGGAGCAACTATTCTTTCCTGAACAAAGGAAAAAATAAATAATATAAGTTCTACAATGAGCATATAATAAACGATCCTCTCCCTGAGTATTAAAGTTGGACTGTATTAGTACCTTAAAAACTTCGAACGGACAGAAATCAGAACCATCACAACCCTATTCAATGAAATACAATACATTAATGTCTTAAAAGTTAAATCAGTACACATCAGAAAGGCATACAATAACTTGCGACAATATAGCAGGATGTGGTCCAGCTTGACAATGGTGGACACCCATAATTGGACAAACAGAAAGTCAGCATAATAATTTGAACATTAAGATTTACTTTAGAATACATATTTTAGCGTACTTCTCATGTTACATTTAAAAAGAGAATCTAAAATCCCAAATATAGTAGACATAACTAAAAATTGACACGTGTTTTTTTTTGGGGGGTGGACGAGATGAGGCAAAAAATGCTCACCGGCATTGGAATGGGATCTTCATTGTGCAGTACTTGCACAAAGTACTTGCTTGAAGAGTTAGCTGGACAGCTGTACAGAACCAGCATGTTATTCCCGGCAAAAGGTGCCACGGTGCTGCCCCTCCAATTTCTCTTTTGGGGTGGCTTTGGAGGAAGTTCCAAGGGCTGTTCCCTTTGTATTTGTTCATATCCTGTAATTATAAAGATAGAACTTGCTAAGAAGACAGCCTATAGCGAGAACCCATATGCAAGCAGATATAGTTTATGCTTAAAAATGCTGCACACACACATACGCAAGCACATACACATACACATACAAACACATCATAAGAGAAATACAGAATGTTAAGCACAAACCAGATCCTTCATGGAAAAGTCCAAGCAGACATGAGAATGGAACCACAGTTTCCGCATGTGCAAACCGAAGTCTTGCCTTTTCATAGCTTCCACGAGCATGTTTTTCTATGAAGAAAGGAGTAGCAAAATAATTTAGGCTCGAGAGATGCATTAAAGCTTTTGAAAACAAATTTAATAAGGTCAAGCAACCACTTTTAATTCAAATGAGGCTCTTTCTTTTATCAAAAAAATAATTGCAGTAAATATACAAAATATTTCATCAGAAATTAAAAGACAAACCATGTCTAATTTAAAATATATAAAGATACAAGGTGGATTTCAGTCTGACCTACATGACATATATTTTTCAATTGGTGGACAAGTGACCCACAGATCTAATTGAGGCATGAATACAGAAAGAAACAATAACCACAATCATAACATGCTATATGAGGCAAGGAATTAATATCATTAACAGAGAGCGCAGCACTATGAGAAAATCAAACAGGTGTTGGCAGTTGCCTCAGACCATATTATCGGTACCCATCCTAGGCCCAGCCTGCTAATATGGAACTTCCCCACTTTGAGCTACCACAAAATAGCATGCTTATCAAAAAATAAAACGATCATACCAAAATAAACAATTGATAATACGAAAGTAACCTATCAAAGATTGATAAAAGTGAAAAAGTATGCTATCGTCAAATTTGAAGTCAGAGATAAAGTAGACAAAATCAACAATTGATCAAAGTGAAAAAGTGACCAATCATCAAATTCGAATCAGAGGACATGGCTTTTATATGAACACTGTTAGGGTGAAAATCTTTTTTTTTTTTTTTTGGATAATTACTGTTGGAGTGAAAATAAAAAAATCTAAATACCTTCTTGGGCCTTGATAGCTTGTTCCATGACTTGCAAAACATCTTGAAGTAATGGAACTCCCATTTGATAGTTCAAGGAATTACCATAACCCTTCAATATAAACAGCTCCAGGTCATCTGTCCACTCCAACAAAGCAATCTAAACACAAAAATAAATTTTGCATATTAATAAGCATATAAAGAAGAAACAAGAATTATTTCCTAACTTATATTACTGAACAAACAATATAGACTTGACCAGAAAAGATGTCAATTATCAGGGCTGAAGAAAATATTTGTTTTCTTAGAATTGTCAAATCAACCACAACAAGCTTTCTTACTTTTTCAGCCCGAGAACAATAACATAAACAACCTAAAAATAAAAACTATTTATTAAAGATGAACTTTGACATAGGATGTACTCTTCTTTATACAGTTGGTGATGTTGCAGATCAAAATTTAATTTTCTCATACGACTAGGAGTAGACAAGAAGCTGCACAAGGTTTATCAGGGAACCAATTATGCAAAAACAAGAATAAATGATTAAATCAAATAATAAATCTCATGTACCTCGAAAGGGCTGAAAAGACTACAAGCTCGATTAGTAATGTCCAGCAAGGATGCTTCCTGCCAAATTGGAAAACCAGTGGGACAATTGTAAAAGAGGCGAGTCTCAATTGATCACCAACAAATTAATTCTAGACTCATGCAATAACCAGAATTAGGTGGTCATAAAATAACTGAAAGAAAGGGCGAAATAATCACCTGTTTGCACAGAAACCAGAGAGAAGAAGTATCCTGCCTTGTAAAATTCAACCCATAGCGACTCGCTAATGCAGAGGTAATTTCATCAAAGATGGGTTCCTTAAGCTTATCAACAGCAGGCTCCTGCCTTTTCCTGAAATCCTGCATCAGATAGTGTATACTGACATGTGAAGCACTGTGACACAGATACGCCATGCAAAAATCCATGACCCAGTCGTTCTTTTTTTTACTTTTTGTGATAGGTAGATACAATTCACACATCTGTACAAATTGAACCCATGAGTTCTCTCTCCACAGTTATGAGGAGAGAAAATGCCAATTGGCCCTTATAATATGGGTAATCCACCACCTAATCATGTGAATATTATCTTCCCCCTTCGCTTGCTTTCAGTAATCTAAATGCCCTTTCTTAAGATATAAGTGTCAATTTTTATAGATTGAAACAAGATTTAAGTTTATACATCTATAACAGAAAAAATATGAAAACATTCCTTGAACTTTTCAGTGACTTAAATCATAAGGTATTAGGTTTTAAAGAATTTTTGTTGATAGTTACAGTACATATATTTTTTTTAATAAGTAATAAAACTTTATTAAAAAACAAAATTCTATAAAATTATTGATTATATGCTCATGATCACACACACACAAAAGAAGATATTTCAATGTTCAAATCTATGGGGACCAGAATTTTACACATAATACGTTCTACAGCATGACAACAAGGTCAAGCCTACAAATTAATCAAACAATTTCCAGTTTTGACAAAAGAGAACTTTAGGCAACAACTTTTTATAATGAGATGGACAAAAGGTCTATCTAATATGGGTTCAAAAAATATGACTTAAGGTTGCGTTGAGGACAAAAGGCAGGCAAAATACCAATGTAGATAGAGGCAGTAAAAGAAAATATTATACCACCAACAAGAACAGTATATTGTTAGTAAAATCAGATAAATGTGACTTTCTTTGCACATATTCTACTTCTTCTTCACACTAAAATGGGCTGTTCACACAAGAATGCTCCTACTATAACGCAAGCTAACATGGTTTTGAATTCAGAAATATATGAGGGCCTAAACCATCAAGAATGACAAACTTATTGAATCCTGTACATTTCTCTCTACATCACATTAAGTTTGAGCAGTCTTAATGTATTCTGCAATAGAAATCTTTAAAACTGAAAATCATGCTTTATTGTAAAACTTTGAAATCCAAAAGAAAATGTCATACATAAAATACCTTGTAGTTTTCACAAGAATCATAAAACCTTAACAATATATCACTTGCACGGCTTTCACTAGTGACAGCAAAAGCTCGATGACGTCCTGGTCCAAGATTTCCTTTCCCACTGAAGAGCCCCATTCCAAATGCTACAGCACTAGCTGACGCCCGAGGAACCTATCTCATCAGAAGACAAAGATAAATAAGTTTATAGGTTTTAGAGGGAGGAAAACAGAAGTATCTTAGACCATAATCACAGACTAAATAATGCAATCAACCAAGACCAGTTTAGCACCTCAACCCAAAAAAGTAATTATAGAGCACAGCTCCAGAGTGAGAAATGACAGCAAAGCATCAGGTAGAATAACTTGCCATTAATTTCTGACACTGAATCTCATAAGAAATGCCCGAGGAAACATTTCGATAGAAAGCATTTTTACAAGATTGAAAGAAAGAAATAAAACTTAAGTACAGCTCACCTGAGTTGCCCTTATTGCATACACGTCAGGGTGGTATTCCTCATTAAACAGATCTGGAAATTTTTCTCTAATCCTGATACCAAGATCATACAGTTCGTCCTCTCCTTTGATAATTAGTTCTCCACCCCTCGACTTTCCTTTCCAAGGAGATTCCCATCCTCTAAACCAGGAAGGAATTTTTTCCAAAGACAGTTTCTGTTCTGCAGCATCTCTTAGAAGTACTTTTAGACGATCTTCCAAACTGTTTAACTCTCTTATCCGTTTCTTCGTAGGAGAACGAGTTCCATGCCTCGCCTGACAATAAAAGTTGCATTAGGTGTTTTTGGGTTTATCAAAGCATAAATTAACCTTTGAGGCGCTGAATGAGTATCACGTTATTACTACATGATCAAAGCGAGATAACAGAATCATGTTAAACAGCACATATGTACAAAATTTCCAAGGTGCCCTGATATAAAAATGTGCAAACAAATTATATTATACACTATACTGGGCTAATCCAAACTGCAATACCTCGCTTATATGGGGTTTTCTTTGAAGAGCTCTCTTTTATTTATTTTTCAATGTTTTATTCTACATCGTCTTTTATTTTTATCTCTTCTCCTCTCCATCTTGTCCTCTCTTCAAAAGCCACGTTAGAGGTGCCTTCAAATTCGACATTATATCTAATGCCATAATCTATAAAACGAGTGTCTAATCAACATGAAAGATGTGCAAGCTACTAAATAAATGACAAAATCAAGTATTGACAATCTAAAGCCTGTGAAGTGAAATTACCACAAGACTTAAGTGGATAGGATTACATCCATCAGGAACATTGGAAGGTACAAAGGAATTCTCAGCAACTTCTTTTACGAGACCATATCTGCACGGAAAATAAAGAAACATAATTATTAATTAGATGAAACCACCAAATCTTATCGTCCGGTCTTCTACTAACAATAACTGCAAGAACGAAACTATGAGCACTGCACACGCATAGGGATGCAAGCTGAATTTGCAAACACTAGATTACAAATTCTTCTATAAAGCCTCAAAATATTATAGGATTATAGGAAAACATGGGAAAACTATCTCAAGAGTTGTGATAATTGTTCATTGTTATTCAGTTTTATACTAAGAAACACTCTTGAGAGAATTTTTTCTTATTTTCCTATAATCCTAAACTTTTTCAAGGTTTTACAGGAGAGTTGGTAATCTAGCATTTGCAGATTCAGCTTCCCACATGCTACGCGGGACAAATAGAGAACTTACTTAACTTGAGACTATTTCATTCCCGATTCTGATTTTCTTATTCGTTTATTGCACAACAATACAGCATATTAAAAACAATAGCTCATACTTTCTATTCGTTTCCTCAAATTTCTCGGCAGCCAAACAGAATAGTAAGATCAAAATTCTACCACTGAATCAGTAATTTTTAGGGGCAGGATAAGATCAATTCAGAACCAATGCGAAACAGAAAGCTAAAACATCAGAAGTGAATAATGTATAATCTGTTTTGTTTGTGATTAGTGTGTGATTTAGTGGAGGCGAGAGAGAGGGTGGACCTGGTCACGGTAGATAGATGTTGCCGAACATCGAAAGCTTCGTCTGCATTTGAATAAGTTAAATGTGATAAAAACAGTAGCAGCAGAAAAGCCAAAGACTTCTCCATTCTCTCTCTCACTCTCACTCTCTCTCTCTCTGTGCAATTTCTGTGTCGCTCTTGAAAGGACGAACAAACGGGAAAGAATTGAAGAGGTGAAAACGTCCCCTATCGGTCTATAAAGGGAAAGCAAAATTCCCAATGTGTTGCCAACTGGTGCTTCCTTTATGTACACGAAGGTGACGCCATTCCCCCGTCTAAGAATGTCACGTGGCTTTTTCTCGATAGTTCTGGTTGTACAAAATAGGCCTGCACAGCGGGCCGGTTAAGAAAAGGCCCACCTCCGCGGATCCGGATCCTCTCCCCTCGGGAGGAAATTGGAGATTCCCCAATTATCAATCTTGGCCCTTCAATATTATCCAATAGCTCACTGACCGCTACGTATCCCACTAAAGTTTAAATAATAAAATATTATTTAACTTTTAAAAATAAAATAAAATAAAAATAAAAATAATAAAAAAATATAGGTGGCCAAGGGTGGCTCCGATTGGGGTGGCTTCCCTAGGGCTCAGCTAGGGTGGTTACCCCATATATTTTTATTATTTTAATTTTAATTTTCTTTTTAAAAGTTAAATAATAGTTTATTATTTAAACTTTAATGGAACATGTGACAGTATGTGAACAGTTGGATAATATTGAATTGAATGGCTAAGATTGATAATTAGATAATCTGAATCTCCAATTCCCCCTCCAATGGGGGGATCTGGATCCCACTTCTGCCATTTTTTTGCCAACCCGCTTAGGTTATGGGCAGAGATGTTGGGACCATAATTTTGGGTAGGCAGATTTTTTTTTTTTTTTTTTAATTGAATTAGAAAATGGTTACAAGGGATAATCATTATCATTCTTGATCAAAATGAAAAAGAGAATGAAGATCTTATGAAAATACTTCCAAATTCGTAATAAGAAGCGGCGTTCTAAGCAAATATAATATTTGCTATCCATTTCTTCATCATTTTTGAAGAACAAACCTTTACTCACTATCGTCTACAATTTTCTCTTTTTACGTTTTTCAAGCACCTTAAAAAATAAATCTAAAACTTAATGCATTATGTGGATGCCCGAGGGTGGTTGGGCACCCATAACAAAATCCTGAGAGTGGCCACACCATTCACATTGCCATTTAAAGTGGCCGCAAGTAGGCTTTGGGGGTGGTTGCACCACTTCTGATTGAGGGGCTTTGGGGGTGGTATGACCACGTACCCTATGGTTCTTTTGTGGTGGTTAGCCACTCACAAAATGCAACTAGTTTTAGTTTTAGTTTTAGTTTTTTTTTTTTTTAAAAAAAATAAATAAATAAATAATGCGAGTTATTTTTGAAAAAAAAAAAAAATTTGTGGGTATTTTAATAATTTTGATTTAATACCAATGAAAACAAATACATTGTCACCAAACTAAATAACTATTTTATTCAACATTTTTTCATTCCCAATAATAACCATTCATTTTCCTAACAGTATAGTAATTTCATGTATCAAACGTGCCCTTATTATAGTGTTTGATAAATCTTGTCCAAACGAGGAGACATCCCAAGCTGTGGTCTCCACGAATAAAGACCCAACAACCTGATCATGAAGTCGATATGTGTATGTTTGTTCTCTATGTTAACATCAAAACGGTGCTCAAATGAGGAGACAAGATAATTGGGGTGTCTGTGTGAGTGTCATTACGTCAATTTAATGGTTGGTGTAACAAGTATCATGTAAAATTATCACATCAATTTATAAGTGATTTGTCCCAATCAAACCATATTCATTTGATAAAAGTAAAGAGGCATGATACCACATGACCAAATTCTCCGCACGACAAAAAAAAAACAGCAAGATTTTTACCTCATAAAAAGGTAATAATGGCCTCAAATTTTCAATTTTCAGTATTTTTTTTTTTATCTATTCAAAGTGGGGGAAAATGAAAATTACAAGAACACAAACAAAAACGATAGAGTACTTATTAAAAAAAAAACAAAAAAAAAACAAAAACGACAGAGATATCGTCCTCAAGAGGTAGCTCAATTGGCTGCGATCACACCTAATGAAACAGAAGTCACTAATTTGAATTTTCCTTTACCCTCTTGTGCAGACATGTAAAAAAAAAAAAAACAACAAAGACATCCTAGCATGGAATAGTTCAATAAATTTCCGGTCTTAGATAGTTGAATTGAGCCCCAATAGCCTTGGTTCTAAAAAAAATACCTGTACTTTTTCCGGCCCAAAATTGTGTGCGTCTTCAGGTTCAAACCTCATAGAGAAATGAAATTGGGCTTCTGTTAGCAGTATAGGCCCATAAAAGGTCTATTTTCGCCCAGCCCAAGTACAACTTCCATTATATATGATATTAGGGTTTAAGGTTGCCCTCACTACTCGAGGCTCTCACTTCTCAGAGCGCTAGAGGAAGCAGCAGAGGAGGCGCAGCCCCTTCCCAAGAGATCTTCAAGCGCACCAAACAAAAATGGTTCGTTCTCATTTCTTGACCTTCTACGCTCTTTAACTGATCTTATTGAGCCTTTTGAAATTGGATCTTCTATATCTCACTGTTATATTCCTAGGAGAATCTGTTTAACTTTGTACACAATGTGAAGGCTGGCTTTTTTACTACACAAAAGTTTTGTTTTGTTTTGTTTTGTTTTTTTGGTTTTTGTTGTTGTTG